>NC_052537.1:35396584-35566084 GCF_016699485.2 Gallus gallus | reverse complement strand
CTGCCAGCCAGGGGTAGGCAGAGAGCAGCCAAATGAAGAATCAAGCAGATTAACAAAGCTAACAAAATGCATGGAGATGCACTAGAGGGAACAGTAACTGAATGGAAAAAAAAAAAAAGGAATAAATGTAGAGACTAGTGCTCTTTAAACTGCTAGAAAAAAATATTTAAAAAACAAAATCCTATCTGAACTTAACAAGTTACAGATGCACAGTGCCTTACAAGTGCAAGGTTTAACAGTTCTTCACCTTCACATGGTTATAGCTATCCCAAAGGAAAAGCACAGATCTGCCAGCAAGGTTCTAACCAGCCTGTCCTCCATCTGCTGAGGCAGCCAAGTGCCAGCAGAGCTTTGGCCACTGCAGGTTTCTGGTCACTGACTTCTACCCTCAGCATCTCCTCTTTTTTCCAGTACCCTTAACTGATTTGCTTCTGGCTGCATAGTAATTCTTCATGCTATGGCTGTAAGAAAAGTCAATGAAAAAGATTAATACCACTCTCAGTTAGGATGGCTCAGGACTGGTACAGCTGTTATTGTAATGTCTAAGTTCTCCTAATGTATGTCCTAGCATTGTTCCTTAGTTTAAGATTTGATAGAAATCTGATTTCTATCTCTGAATTACATGGAAAGGAAAGCCAAACCTTGGAGCTATCTACATTCACTTGAAATATACAGTTACTAAAAATAACCTATGTTTCAGAATATGCTATTTTTAGACACTGTGTTCAGATTTCCACTTCTACGATTGATTTAAGAATACACAAAAGTGAGATGTATTAGGGGTCAGGAGAGTACCACAAGGGTGGCATTCTTTTGCTCACATCAAGCTTCTTCCAGCTTACTTTGCGCCGTCCTCCTGTATCCATCAGGTTTAACCACTTCTTCTTTTGTAATAAACAACTTGCAAAATGGCTTGAATTGTCTTTCAATAGCAAGCAGAATTTCACTTAGTCCAAAGTAAGTCTCCTTTTTGAACTAATTTACATCACCAAACAGATGACCAAGAGCATGAGCAGGGCACCCAGGCTGCTGCAGAAGAAGCGCAGTGGCTTGGCCAGCGAGTACAGTCTGTAGCTTCTCAATGAGCCAGGCTGTAAATGGACACTACAGGTCCTGTGAGTCATATCAGAAACGGGTTAAAGTGCATGTGGTTGCCTCAGTGTGAGAGTACAAAGCAAGGGTGAACCAGCAGCAAGATCAAACTGTAGCAAAGCTGAAGTTCAGTAAGACAGAAATGAACTTTACCTTTGTGCTTTGCCAAGGCTTACTATGCCTTTTCTTACAAAGGAATGAAAGCTCATGCAGACACACGTATATGCCTCCATCATGAATTAAATTTTGATAACATAGTAAAGATAATGGAGTTAAATTCATTGTAAAGCGCGTTAGTTGGCAGGATAGATTCTCTTCTCCACACACACAGACACAAAACATTACTTGACGAAATCACTTCAATGAAGACTGAAGATTGAATGGAACTTTTTTCCATTATTTTTGTTTCTTAAATATAGTTACTCACTTGTAAACCTAGGCATCCTCACTATAAGCATTCATACTGCACAGCCTATGAGAAAGAAGCGAACAACTCAGATAACTAAGAACCTCCAGAAGCTCTCTGATGCGCCATTTCTCACACAACATCTTATTGCATTCGTTACTTAACTCATACAATAAGTGCAAGTGACTTTCCAGTGGCTTAATGTCTTGTTTTCATGGTTGGCTGATAGAGCTGGAATTCAAAGGAGTGCTTATTATTAAATACTACTGTCTGAGAACAACATTTTAGGGAATAGTGTATTGTGGAATAAAGGGTGATGATAAATTCTTGGTCCCTGGGCTGTGTGAAAGAACACGAGACAGAGGTGTTCTACCTGAAACGCTCAGACTACTTCCTCCAGAGGAAACTGCTCTATTACCAGGGCTCAGGTCAGAACTGGCAGCCAAAGCGTTTAATGTGAACAGAGAAAATAAACAAACAACCCACCACCAAAGCACTTCCCAAAGCTGATCTTGTGTAACTGTATACAGAGCACCCTATACAATACACCAAGGAAGGAAGAACAAAACCTTCGGTCTCTGCACCAAGTGTTGGCTCTGCTGAGTGCCCACTGCAGTGCTTCTGGGAGCAGAGAAAGAGCAAAGCAGTGAGAGGATCAAGGCAAGAGCACTACCAGGTGCCAATGCTTACCAGGCAGAAGTGCTTAATGCTTTGGGCAGAGCAGAAGAACAGGCATGGGAAGCTGCCTCTGCACCTCATGGCAAAACACCTTCTCAAGAGAAAAAAAAACTTAACAACCCACAAATTGCCAAAAAAGCCAACTTCCTGCCCTATTCCAGCAGTAAGTGAGGGCCTCAGGCAGAGCCAATTATTTATGATTTAAGGAAACAATACAAATGGCTTAATGACAACTCCCTATTGTATTTTCCAATTCTTACAGAAAAGGGCCTAAGAGATAATAACCAAATGTGTCATTTATTCTGTGCGAATTTATTCCAATGTCAAACAGATGTACCTCTTTTGGAATATATATAAAAAAATAAAGTGCATAATCACACTGGAATTAGCTTTAAAAGCATCAAGAACAGGCCAGTTAAACTCCTGGACATTTTAAAACCATCATCTGAGAAGACAACTGAAGACAAAGAATGTTCTGAAAGTATTCACACCACGACTTGAGAGCTGTGGTTGAGCTCTGGCTCAGGAGAAGCACAGTATCTGTTGAATGCAGGGTAACAAGTCATCGCTCAGCACATCACTGCTGTCCATTACTATCTGGGTCATTTCTAGCCAGTCCTTTGATCCTTAAATGCAAATATTAAAGTTTTCAATGAGCAGAAACAAAGTGGCATATGTTATTCTGTTGTATTGGAAGTCAATGATGATTCTTAGGTCAAATGACAACTTTTGTTTTTTGGAAGAACTGAAGTTCTGCTCACGTGAAATACCCTATAAAGTTTCATCCCCAAGTTAATAAATGAGAGCTCTTGTCCATTACAAAAGGGCACTGCGTGCAGCATTTATCTGCACAACTCAGTGATACACTCAGCTCCTTCTAACAAGATTTCCAATAGAACAGAACAGTTGAAGACTTCAGCTAATGAGACTCCAACAGCAAAGCATCAGTACAGCTCTTTGTGGAGCAGCCATACCTCAATGCTGCTTACATCCGAAACCAAGAATATAGATACATCTTACTGGCACCAAATTAAAATGGCATTTACAAAAATATCCAAAAAACCATACAGTCTGATATGGGGGGTGAAGAGGGGCAGAAGCTAAAAGCAAAACTCAAAGAAATCCTGGTGTCGATAACAGGAAACCCAAGATATCCACAGCACACAGGTTCACGTTCCATTACAGGCACTTCAAGTGCTTCCAACCTGTCACCAGCACAGGTCAATTACAAAGACTTATAGTGACACTATAAATATATGTGTATATATATATATATATACATACACACAAACACTCTGCTAATTACATCCAGAAGCAGCCAGTAATTATATGCAGCACATCTGTCCCTAAGGAATTTGGGAATATCTGAACAATGTTCAAATAACTGTTTCATATTTTGCTTAACAAAGCAAAGCAAAAAAACAACGTAACCCCCCCAAACCCACCCACAATATTCCTGACCATGCAGAACAAACAAATTAAACCCTGACATCTCAGTTAGGCCTTGACCAGCATAAAGTAAATAACTAAAGCCTACATTAAGAAAGCTGATTTCTACCACAAAAGGTAACCCAAGAACACAAAGTCCACCAGACAGTCAGTACGGCTTCTACAGCCGCATGTTGTTACACTAATAACCGGATTACAAATGCAGTTTTGGACTGCTTTATTTCTCTTCCCCAGAAGGACAGACCATGTGGCCATCCTCAGTACCAACCCCTCAGTCTGCTTCTGATCCAATCCTCCTCCTGGAATCGAAGAAAACTTCCCTGCTTTAGAAAACTACGTATGTCCAAAACCAGTATGTTTTCCTGATCTCTTTGCACAGCCAACGTGACCAGTTCAAACACTGCTCTTCTACTGCATTTACACAGAGCACTGCACAGATTTCAGAGATTACTCACTGAAGAAACTGGTTCCATACATAGAAGGCATAGGAGAAAGTGATTTTCTACACTGATGACTTAGAAAAAAATCTTGTGAGTGGAGATGGCACACCACAACAAAGTGCCATACCTAGTACATACATACCTCTATTAAGGCAATACATTTGAGACAACTGTTGAGTACAAAATGTAGTCTAGAATTGCACTTCAAAAGGAAGTGAAATTCTGGTTAAGTTGCTTGACCTATCAGGCATCTGAATTTCTACTACTGAATGAGCTGTTTGCAAGAACACCTCACAAAGAAGCCTGCATTTACTGTATCAGAGAGCTACTTCATGCTGTCACGTTCAGATCTCCTTCACAGAGATAACCTCACAAAACGGGGCAGAAGAATTACAGAAAAGTTCAGTTTTCTCCATCACAAATATTTCCATGGAACTCAGAGTGGTTATGTGCAGTACTCGCAGTGAGGCCATCTCAGGTCAGCCAGAGCACACCCAATGCATTCAGATGTGAGTTTGGTAAAAGATGCTAGGAAAAAAATGGTAATTAATAGGTATTCCTATAGCTGCGACCAACTATTTAGCAATTGAATTCTATTCTCAAATTGAATTGTTTTCAGTATAATTCAGGCAATTATTAGCAAATAAACTACATATAACCTGCACTTAATTCCAATTTCAGGACAAAATCTAAAAGGAAACTAAACAAAACCCGAGCACAAAACAAAATAGGGACTTTAAGTCACAAAATCTTTAAGGAGTTCTCGTATTTCAGTTGGAAAACAAAACTGACACCAATTCCAATAAAAACAGGTAATGAATGATTACTTATATTAATTGCCATACGAAGAAAATTAAAACTCCTTATAAACGATAGTGTCACACAACCTGCAGTCCTCGGTCCAGGAGAAGCTGCATTAATAAGGTAAGCTTGGGATAACTCAGAACAGAAGCACTGAGCATCAGCACCCCTACTTGCTCTTTGCATTTCCAGTCACTCCAAACAGAAAGCTCTTTCCTCTCATGAAGACCTCAGCCTTGGTGAGATGTCTCATCAGTAACGTTAAGTTCCTCTTTGAAGAATCCTGTTATGCACTTAAATAATTAACTGGGTTTAAGACATACTGGTATTTCAAAACCCACAGCTTTCCAGCTCTGCACAAACTCGCATTGCTCAGTTGCAGGCTGGGAAGTGAGGTGCTCAGAGCTGTTTCACCCACCCGGAAGAAGTGACTTGCAGTCACACAGATTGATGCTAAGAAAATAAAGAACCATTCGGGAAATTGGTAAAAGCCACTCAAGTACATTTTTAAAAGAACTCTGGGAACTTTAGAATGATACTACATGGTGAAAGCAGGCTTAGTAAAACAAAAACAACTGCCCGTGCTGACCATTAGCTCCTCGTGCAGCATAAGCCTACCCCTCCCGGAGCTGTTATTTGAATGGAATGCCCAAACAAGTGGCACGATAAGGAAAACATTGTCTGCTTTATTACCCTGTAGCAGACAGTAAGAAAAAACATTTACTGCACTCAGAAGAAGACTCCAAAGCCAAAGAAGACAATGCTCAGGGACTGCAAGTTTTTCCACTTAATACAGCCATTTCAATGCATGCCATAAAAGTCCTAATAACAGCCCAGAATGGTGTTTCACGCGCATTGCACGCCCTTTTCAGAAAACGGAGCATCTCCAATCAGAACAGTTCGAGCACAGAAAATCTAGGAAAAAACAAAAAGCACTTTCCCATTGAACCTCAGCAAAACCTCACAAAGCTGAGAACCCTCCTACCAGGTAAAATGCTTTTGATTTCTTACTCATCCCCAGCCACGCTTTGCACAGGTCTCGGAGCCACAAGGCCGGGCCCTTCCCCTTCGTTAAGAGCTGAGCTCGGAGCTGCCGGCGCACCCAGGCGGGCAGAGCCCCCAGCCGCAGGCAGCAGCAAGCAGCAGCAGCAGGCAGCAGCAGGCTCCAGCTCCGCTCGGGGAGCCCGGTGTGAGGGTAGAGCCGCGCGGCCCCGCTGCTCCCTTCGCGTCAGAGCGGCACTGGACGCGCCCGGCAGGCTCCACCTGTGGGTTCCGTCCGTCCGCAGCGCTCCCTTTTCCCCGGCACGGAGGAGACCGCCGCGCCCGCCCCGCCATGCCGTGCCGTAGCACAGCCGGGGCCGCCCGCCGCAGCTCTCCGCTCGGGGACAGCCGCCCCGCCGCGCCCTCACCTTCCGCCACGTCCTCGTCCACGGCCCCCTTCACCTGCGAGAAGCACCACTGGAAGTCGTTGCCGTTACCGCCGCCTCCTGCCACCCCTGCGGAGCGAACAGAGCGCGCTGTGAGGAGACGGCCCGCCCGGCCCGGGGCCCGGCACCGGCACCAGGCCTCGCCCCGCGCTGCCCCCTCGGCGCCGGAGCGCTGCCCCCCGCCCGCAAGGCCCGGCCCGGCCCTGCTCGGCTCGCAGCACGGAGCCCGCCCGAGGGCCGCCTCGGAGCCGCGCTGCGGTGCGGCCTCACCTGCCATGTCGCGCGGGGGAGGCGCCGTCCGGGAGCGGGCGGGAGCGAACCGCCGCACCGAGCTGCCGCCGCGGGAGGGCTCGGGGTTTCAAAATGGCGCCCATTGCCGGTCGGCCTCAGCCGGTGACGTCAGCAGCCGGCTCCCCTCGGGGAGGAGCGGCGGGGACGGCGGCAGCGGCGGGAGGAGGAGAAGAGGGAGGGAAAGGAGGGCCGGGATGGGGACGGCGGCGGTGACGACAACGAGGAGGAGGAGGAGGACGGCCGGCGCCGCGGCCCCCAGACTGACCCCGATGCACCGTGAGGCGATACCTTCTCACCCTATTGCTGCTCCCTGGGCAGAGGTTGACCCACTCACCCACCCCCGCTGCAACTTCATCTTAGGGAGCAGTAGGGAAACCGGTGTGCGGCTGTAGGTTTTTTCCCCATTTTTTTTTTGGTGCACGAATGTGCTTTTGGGATGAATCAGATGCCTTTAAACCCCACAAATCGATGGGTGCATGTAATTTGAGCGAACTGAAATGAAAATGGCTAATAACGAAGTTAGCCTTCTGAAACGGATATGCGTATCTGTTCATTTCCTAATGAGCGAAGAGTCGGCCTCTGCCCCGGGCGACAGCAGCAGGACGGGAGGTCACGGCCTCACACTGCACAGGGAGGGTCAGGTTGGCTATCAGAGCAATGTCTGCTCCAGAGAGCGGCCAGCACTGGCACAGCTGCCCGGGGGTGGGCAGTCCCCATCCATGGAGGCGTTCAGAGCCGCGGGGATGTGGCACTGAGGGGTGGGCAGTGGGCACGGGGGGGCTGGGGGTCTCAGAGGGCTTTTCCAGCCTGAGTGACTCCGTTGAATCCCTGATCCCAGTGTGTGTGTTTTTATGAGCAGGGTTTTGGTAGCGCTGTTAGGTTACTGTTAGGTTTATATACAGAATGCACTTGTTCCTCGTTGCATTCAAGGAGCAGTTTAATTAAAATCAAGGAACTAATTACTGTTTATAACCTCTCTAAAGTCTTGAGCTCAAATTCATAAGAATGTGTTGACAGAAGGAGATTCAGGCAGCTGTGATCTATTTGCTGTGATGTTTGTTTTGCTGCCAATAAACCTGCTTAAAGCTGTTGTACACTTGCATGGGCTTATCACAGAATCACAGAATGGCCCGGGTTGGGAGGGACCTCAAGGATCATGAAGCTCCAACCCCCCCGCCACAGGCAGGGCCACCAACCTCCACATTTAATACCAGCCCAGGCTGCCCAGGGCCCCATCCAACCTGGCCTTGAACACCTCCAGGGATGGACGGGGCATCCACAGCCTCTCTGGGCAGCTGTTCCAGCACCTCACAACTCATAGGAAAGAACTTCCCCCTGCTTTTCTCAAACCGTTTCTCTGTCTGCTTGGAAGCTCAGTGTTAAATCCAAACGTGTTTGGTGGTGAGGTGGCGGCTGCGTCACGCTGGGAGCCTTTCCAGAACATGGAGTTCTATTGCCTGTCACTCGTGCAGGGCACTGGGGCACTGTTCTGCAGGACAGCAGTGCCGCACAGGCTGCGGGGCAGGCACTCACACCCTGCTGTGTGCTTCTTGGAATCAAGGCACAGCCTGTCTGCAGCAGCTGCTTCCAGTTTAAAGGCTCAGCGCCATGTATTTGAGCTGCACTGGGAAGAAAGTGACGCTTTGCTCTTGCCACACTTTGCGAGGAAAGCTCCTGACGGAGGTGTTTCCAAATGTTCTCCCAAAATAGCACCCTGCCCAGGCAGCTGCTCTGTGCCTCCTGACATATGCAGTGTGAGGTGCTGGTGCCAGCTCGTCAGCAGCTGTTTCTCATCCTATTTCCCATTATCTGTTTATGATTAAACAAAGCCCTGCTCTGGCAGTGTGGTGTTGGTCTTTCACAGCTATTGCATGGAAAACAAAGCATGCTGAAAGAATGTTTGTATTAAAAAAATTGCACTGCGAGCCACAGAAATAGCATTTATTGTAGAGGGATCTGCAACTAATTGGCATAAGGAATCAGTTTTCAGTAATAGATGCATATTATATGCTAATTGACATAACAACATCTGATTAGTAGTAGGTGAGAAGAGCAACAGATTTTCCCCATGAGATTTTTGTCTGTCTTCCAAACTCCAGAGGAAACCTGTGGTTCAGAAGCTTCAAAGTTACCTCACAGTGATCCTTTTAGCTTTACTGCCTGCATTTCTTACCCTCTGGTTGTCAGTTTGGCACAGAAACATATGCTGAAGTTCAGTCCTCATGCTTCCTTATGCCCTTATGACTTTGTTTACCTTCTGTTCCCTAAGGGTCATGCTGAGGGCAGTGCGTGTTGTCCCCTTGCTGCCACCAACCTGCGTGCCCTGCAGGACCCTGAGATGCCAGGGACAGCTCTTCCAGGAAGCAGCAGCCCGACCTTTCTTCTTGGCTCTCGCTTGGCTGCTGCTGCGTGTTTCCTTTCTGTGTTATGGATGGCTTCTGCATGAGGGAGCGGAAGGAGTGATGGCACACGGTTTGCTCTCTGTTTACAGCTGCAGAGGCCCTGGTTGGTCACAGCTTCTGGTCCCACACCCCCCCTCAGTGTGCCTGACCTTGACTGAACTCGACGTGAAGAATGAGCAGAAGGGGAGAACGGCAAGTGTGATGTGTGCCTGTGGTGCAGGGGTGGGAACTGCAGACAGCTAAAAGCAGAGATTTCCTCCTCAAATAGAAACAAAAGATACTCTCTGATAACTAAATCACCCCTGACAGAAGAAACTCTTCTATTGTGTTTGTCATGCTGTGATCCAGTAATTGCTCTCTGGCACTGTAAGGAAAGAACTGGAGCTCAACAAAAACTTCAGGCAGCTTCTCAGCACTGCGTGAGCACTTCTGCACAAAGCATTGCTTTAGTAATGCCAAAAACATTGCTTAATGAAGGGCATCTTGGTTGCTTTGCAACCTGATGGAGGAGGAACAAGAGTTTCCCACTAAATCACATTGGTGCAGAATTGACAGTGGTTCTGCATAAGAGATGTTGTGTTATTTTCCCTCCCTGCATGGGTCAGCTCCTGCCTGTGAATGTGAGCAATGCCAAGCATTCTTCCTTGCAGGCGTCACTGAGAGCTGAGGCTGTGAGCATAGCCATGCTAACAGGTTGTTACTGTTGGAATAAAGGATGGTAGCATTTGCTGTGCTATAAATTATAATTGAACTGCCTCTGCTTCCTCGCTCCCTTTCCTTTTTGGCCTGCCTCAGTGCATTTTGTGTTTATTCCTCAGGAGTTTGGTCAATTCTTATTGTCTTCATTGGGATTTTGGGTGAGCTGTCTGAAGATACTGCCTTGTCTTTGCTGGGTCCTGTACCAGTGCTGCCTATCTCCAGGCTCCTTTAAGGGACGGTGACAGTGGGCTGAGGATGCTCTGGATGGAGCTAATAGCCTCCACAGCATCTGTAAGGATTTAATTATCTTAGTTGCCTTACGATCTACATTTAACAAGCTTCCTTGTTTCCTTTAGTTGGTCTTTCTCATGCTGATCACAGGTTTTAATGTATTTTAAATCTTGTACAGGGAAACTGAGCAGTGTTATTGTTAACTCAGTGAGTGAGTTGTTACTGCATGTGACTCTTTCAGCTGTAACATTTGAAGTGAGATCTTGGATGTTACTCAGGACCAAGCCAGGCATGACATCTTGCTTCGTGCATCAACTTGCTGTTCCATAAAACAGTGGTTGCTTGTTGCTAATACCAAGTTTGGAGATTTCTCCTACTTTGGTCTTTATGGCCCAGACTACATAGACTGGGAAAGCGATGACTGTCCTTAGCTTTGTTTTGCCTGCCCTCTTCCCCTCTTGGATAGCCTTTAGCATAGCACAGTGTGCCTTCCTGGCAGAATGGCAGCAATTTTGACCAGTGCCATAGCCTTCAAGTCTTGTCATGCCTCATGGTTGGTAGTTGCCTTCTTTGTCCAGCAGTGTGGCCTAATCTGTCTTGCTGTATGTTTTTCCTTCTGGAATTGAAGCATTCCATGAAGTCTCTGATGACATCTAAACAGTTCACGCTGCTGTTTGAAAGCCCAGTGCCCCTCTCTCTCCAGGTGTGCAGGTGTGTGAATGCTGCCCATTGGCCCCAGTTGCTGCTGTGCTGGGTGCTGGGTGCTCTTCAGCCAGCTCTAACAGGAGCCGTGATGCTCAACTTAGTTCTTCAGGCATAAAGTCCTTCCTCTGGATCCTCCTTCGTGTCTTCTGTCAGTGCTACCACTGGCGGAAGGAATGCTGGTGGTAACGGGTAATATTTGCTTTCAGTTCTGCTTGGAGGTGGGTGACTTCCTCAGCTGTGGATTTTTGGACTTGTAGCAAAAAAAAAAAAAAAAAAAAGCTCTTGCAGCAACTCTGTGTGTTTTTGCATCTGTTTGCATTCTTTCTTCTGCCTGATTTGGCTCATAGAAATAACTAAAGCATGGAGAACGTAAAGGGTGAAATGCCTGGAGAACATTAGGACCCGCTGTGGGCTCCCTCTTTTTGAACATCTCTGGACTGTGACGACTTGGATCAGAGCCACCCTTAATTTTGAGGTTTGAGTTCAGATAGTCTGTTCTGTGAAGATGTGTGTCTGTTTCCGCATTTCAGTTATCTTCAATCAAAGCAGGAGAATGCCAGCAGGCCCTGAGTGTTGTTCCGTGGGCGTGCTGGCCTCACCTGCAGCTGGCTCCAGTGTCCTCAGGAGCCCTTTGCTACGTGCCCTCTCCATGCACAGCTATCCTTGCTACCCGCGTCGTGTGGGTAATTTGCACCAAAGCCAGGAATCCAGTCTTGTTGCAAATGTGATTCCTCTCGGTTCTCTTTGAGGCTGTGACTCCTTCTGACAGGAGCTCTGTGCTGCCCAGTGCCCCCCGGGCTGCACTTCCAGTCGCTCAGCATTGCAGAGGTGCTGCCCTGTCCCAGCAGAGGGAACTGAGCGTGTTGTTACATTTCTGCAGGTTAAGCCAAATATTTGCAACCTTGTTCATGTAATGAAGAGCAAATAAACCTCTCTTTGGTGACTGGCTGTATTCTCTGATCTTGTTTTCTGTTGGTGGGTTAGAAGAGCACACGGTGGTCTCTCTCCTGCCCAGGTAAGGCTTTGTTTTGGGGGCAGTGGGTGCTGCTTACCTGTGACTACCAGCCATGTGGAGATGAGCACCTTCCTGGAATATTAATTTTCCAACTGCTTTTGATGTGAACTTATCATTTGCTTTGGGTGGAATTGCTCATAGAATGGAGTCATAGAACCATAGAATGGGTTGAAAAGGACCACAATGCTCATCCAGTTCCAACCCCCTGCTATGTGCAGGGTCGCCAACCAGCAGCCCAGGCTGCCCAGAGCCACATCCAGCCTGGCCTTGAATGCCTGCAGGGATGGGGCACCCACAGCCTCCTCGGGCAACCTGTTCAGTGCGTCACCACCCTCTGGGGGAAAAACTTCTTCCTAATATCTAACCGAAACTTCTCCTGTCTCAGTTTCAAACCATTCCCCCTTGTCCTGTCTCATCTCCACTCTCAGACTGAAGTAGAAAGGATCTCTGTTTCACAGCTCTGAGAAGACGGATGTCAGACACAGGAGTGAATTACTCATCTCTGTGAGAGTGAGACTTCAGTTCTGTGGCACTTTGCTAAATGTCAGCGTCGCATTCCCACCCAGCTGCAGCTGCTTCGTCCTGTGCCACCGCTATTAAGGCTTCAGAACACCTCCAGACATTGCTGGGTTTGCCCGGCCTCACCCAGGTTTTAATTGCAACTTGTGCATTTTCCAGCGGAGAAGAAAAGTTATAAAGCTGTCACAGGTGAGCCGTGAGTCACCGCTTCAGGCAGGTGTGGCTGCAGATACTCCGAGCCTTCACTTTGAGACCGAGAAGTCATTACCTGCCTTCCAACAGCAGGGCATGTTTGGTGTGATAGAGGGTTTATTCAACCCCAAAGTATTTCCTCCTGCATAAAGCTCATGTGGATGCTTCATGGGGCGGAGGAGAAGAGACAAGAAGCACTTCTGTCTGAAGAAAATGATGTTTGAATTCTACTGCAAACACTTCAGCAAGAGGAACACCCTTTTATTTGAACACAGCAGTATTCAGCAAAAAGCAGCACTTCGAGGACTGATATGCAATGATGAATGAAGGAAACAGCATATTTTCTTGCTGCAGCTTTTCTATATTAAGGTGAAGAAGATCAGGATGAAGACAATGGCTTTTTTCCTTTGTCCTGTGCTGATTGCTGGGGAGGATTTCCGGAGGGGCAAAAGACCAAAGGGCTGCATGGGGCGAGTTAGTGTCTGAATTAGAAACAAGATTAAGGAACCCTTCCACTTTCATTGATGTCTGCTGCAGGACATGCATGCTGTGGCAGCGTGGTGTGGTCTGTCTGCTCTCCAGCCTTTGATTTGGGGGAAGTGTGAAGTGAAACTCATAAATGTTTGACCTTTTTTATTATTATTTTTTAAGAGAGTTGGGACTAAATGAAGTGTTGAAATCCTTTCATGGGTAGACAAGTACACTGCCTGCTCTTTGTCCAATGGAGTGATGTTGAGGTTGGTTGGCTTCCAGGCTAATCATCCTTTTAAGATGTTTGACAGTAAGAATTAAAACTATATTGAAACCAATGTAGGAATGTTTAATCTGTAGTGCCATAGTGGAACAAATGCGGTGTTGAAATAGATGAGGCTGATGGTGCCGGAGCCACGGCTGGTTGGAAGGCTCGAAAGAGTGCTTGAACGGCAGTGGATGCTGCTGACAGAACATACGTGGTCATACAGGCTCTATCTGCTGCAACTTTAAGTATCATCATAGAATCATAGGACCATAGAATGGCCTGGGTTGCAAAGGACCGCAATGCTCACCCAGTTCCAACCCCCTGCTATGTGCAGGGTCGCCAACCAGCAGCCCAGGCTGCCCAGAGCCACATCCAGCCTGGCCTTGAATGCCTGCAGGGATGGGAGTAATTGTACAGTTCTTCAGTTCTAGACCTCTCTGCTCTGTGTGCACCTTAGCACTGATGGTGTCCGGAGAAGAGTAAATCCCACACCTGTGGACGTTGCTGTGTGTATTTTGGACAGCTCTACTGCATCTCTACACAACGTCATGGTGTGGAGAGCAGGCTGGGGCTGCTGGACAGGCAGGTCTGTGAGGTGATGTACAGCCTCCATTTAATGCTGAGTGCTGTTGTGTTATCAGAGCTCTGTGAGCCTCTCTGCTGGGAGCTGGGTGAGCACCCAGGGCTGCTGTCCCTGCAGGAGGAGGTTGCACGCCTGTGGAGGTGTACGGTGCTCCCACTGGTGCTGGGGAGGATGGGGTCATGCTTGGGCATGCTGGTGTGGTCCTTCAAAGCCCATACTGACCAAAATGCTATGAAGTTTACACACGTTTGAGGTCCTCCGGAACAGTAGAATACATTTCTGTCCAAGAAGAGTGAAGAACCCCTATTGATTATTTATGATCATTACTGTTTGATCTCTAAAACTTGGCAGGGAATGGATTTCCAAGCCTTCAGATGGGTCCAGGGCTGTAACCATGGCTCAGTGTTGCTGCTCATACTGATCAGCTGAAGGAAGAACCTTTGCCTTCTGTCCTCCAGTGCTGAATGAAGCGCTGCTGCTAAGCGTGGGTTTACCTTGGGAAGGAGCCAGGGCAAACAATGGTCGGAGAAAAGCAGCACGGGCATCACACTTATTTCAATTATTTAACTGCCCTGTATTCCTACCACAAGCTTGTAAAATGTTTACTGCCACTTCTTGATTGAAGTTTACTGATTGAGATGGAGTATTCTAGCTGTGCTGCTCTCCTCGGTGGCGACGCTTCCAGCTGCATGTTTGTTCAAACGAATCACGTTTTGCTGCTGATGTCAGTTCCAATCAGTGTTGCACAAACTCGGCCGTGGTCCTCCTGCTTCCAGCACATCAGCAGCTGGTGTTCTTGTTTGACAAATCCTGCACATCGAAGCCTGTTGTTACCTTACGTGTATAATGAATACCCGCTGTTGAAGAGTTCCAGGGAAACCCCAAATCCCTCTCTGGAGGGCCCCAGCCCCAGCAATGGTCCCAGGGGCACATGGCAGCCCAGGGCCCGTGTGGCAGCATCCCTTCAGCCTCCCCGCACCAGAAGAAGCACTGACAACCCAAATAATTCCTCCGTCTCTTTCTGAGGTCACAGAGAAACCTGTGACCACTTCAGGCTGGGATGCACTGCCCCAGCAGCACGCTGAGTCCTGGCTGCCAGGCCAGCCTTGCTCAGGGTTGCTCTTTTCTCAGTGTGATACAAACCCCTCAGTTGTTTGCCTCCCAGATGTACCGGGGCCCTATCCCAAATCCAGCGCCCAGCTTCAGGCAATCTGACAGAACCTGAAGAAGTAGGTGCTTTTCCTCTAATCAAAGTCTCTTCTCTTTGGAGGTTCTGAAGATGTGGGAAGCAGCAGGGAGAGCTGGGCTTGTTCTGAAGCTGCTGGGAAGTCTCTTTCTGCAAGAGACTTTCTAAGTTGGGCTGCTTGGAATTCAGAGGAGCAGAATTTACTTTGAAGTGCAGAGCCACGTGCTGCATTCAGAATAGGCACTGAAGTGGGGAGGAAGGTGCTTGTGTGGATGTGTGTGGAAGGAGCCATGGCAACGAGGCGGGTTTCAGTGCTGTCCCTCCCGCCTAGGGAATGAAAGGAGGATTCTTGTTACTGGGAGAGGAGCAAACTGGTAGGGCTGAGAGAGCTGCCGCCTCCCACCGTGGCTGTGGAAAGGTTGTTGCTTCTGAGGAACGGGGCGAGGCTCTCTGTCAGAGTCACGGGGTGCTGGAAAATACCTCTGAGATCAAATTCACCCCTTCCGAAGATCCCTGCCTGAAAATGGCATTGCAGCTCCCATGGAGGCGGTTGCTTTCTGCTGACTCTGCGTTCCCCTCCACCCTGTGGCTGATCTGCCGAGCATCGGCAGATGTTGCTGAGATGTGGAGAGGGCAGAGCAGGGAATAACACACACACACACACACACACACACACACACGATGTGGCCTGAGGGATTGCCCGGGGCTGGGATGGATGGACCTGAGAGCTGAGATATCCCATCTGTAGAGGGGTGTGCAGAATTAGCCCAGTGCCTGGAGCAGCCCAAGCATGGCTCAGGGGATGGGATGGGGAGGAGGTGGTTGGTTGGTTTAGCTTTGCTGATCATCATTGTTGTCAGAGCTGCGATGATGCAGTCCTTCCTTCTTGATCAGCACGGTGACCTTGCCTTTGTGCCTTACCTGTTCTGCTGTGGACACCGAGCTTTTATCCTAGCCCTCCCAGTTATGCTTGTGGAGATTTATGTTTGTCCTTGTCTTCAGAATGTGCGCTCAGAGTGCTGCCTAACCTGGCGGCAACGTGGATGGATGCTGCACCCCGACACCTGTGCAGTCGGACAGAAAATGAAGCTGGCTGCTGGCAGTCAGGACGTAATGCTAATGCATTCCTCACTCTGAGCACCGTTTGGGCCGTTTGTGTCAATGTAACACTGTTTAATCTAAACAAATTACCAACTGTGCGCTCCAGAATGTTATCTCTCAGTACTCAGTGGTGAGAACATTGCCAGCTGCAATGGCCGTGCGGTTCACGGGTTGTATATTTACACTGATAAGGGGGATTTGGCTAACCACGGAGCAGATCAGAAAGGTAGCACAGGGCTTTATCTGCAGCTGTGACCGTAGAGTTTCAAATATTGATTGAGGCTGTAAGTATTGCATTTTGATTTCATTTCAGCTCGGTGGAGGGCTGCAATGGAGAACGCATACAAATACACCGTAATCCTTCAGACACATACAGCACTTAAAAGGACTTTTTAAGTGTTAGGCTTTGTAGACAGACTCAGAGCTTAGATTATTAGATATTGAAATACCGTGCTGTTAAAGTAGCCTCTTTTTCTGCATAGCAATTTCATTCTTTTTCTAACGTGGCTTAACCGACACTGCAGCTGAACTCTTGCGCTTAATTTGCCCTTTTGCTAAGGGAAGAAAGCAGTTTGCAATTTAACTTCTCACGGTGCGCAGCGCTCCAACATCAGCGTTGCTTTCTGCGTGCAATGGTGCCCTCTGCTGTCCTAAGCGTGTAACTGCAGCAGGGAAACGACCAACGGCCCGGCGGAGCGACCCTTCCTCTGCTGCCGGGCTGGGGGCTCTGCCCGCTCTGCTGCTGATTTCGTGCACCCCCCGCCCCGAGATGCCGACCGTCAGCAAATCTCACTTCGTTCCAAAGAGCAAAAGAAATGCTTTGCAATTCAGAGTGCTTCGTGGTTTGTCTCCGTGTCTCTACTTGGGTGCTTTCGTTTTGCACAGGTAGGTGAGAGTCTGAGAGCATTCCCGAGACTTGGAGGTACTCTGTGGGTAACAGAGAAGCACATCACGTTCACTGCTAAAGCAGTAGCACTCTGTGTGCTCAAATGCTTCCGTTTTCATAGCACTCTGCTTGCAGGTGAGGACAGTTGCAGCATCCATGGGAAGAGGAAAGTTTTTAAGGACTAAAATTTGCTTCTGAAATGATTTTGTCTCATTTGGCAGAGAGAAGGAATGAAATGAGGTTTTCCCGGCAGATCTGCAGCAGCTGTGCGGGACACCTGGTGTGGGAATGGCTCCTCTCTGTCGTTCCCCAGCACCTGGGGGATAGACGGCATTCACAGGGCAGAGCTCTGTGCCGGCACCCTGCCTCTCTGGGTTACGCTTTGCTTTGACTTCTGCACGCTGATATTTGCTGCCTCAATACAGGATTAAGTGGAGACAAAGGAACGCAGCCAGCTCTAAACCAGACACTGCAATCTGCAAACTTTTCTGCAGCTCCCACCAAGGCAGAGGACTGAGGACCGAGAAAACAAACGGCCTTCTCAAATAAGGGGCTGCTTGGAGCTAACGAAGCAGTGCATTTGGATCGTTTGCATGCAATCGCCTGAAAGGAGACAGGTGTGAGGAGCGGCCGAGGCTCTGCGGTTGCTCCGCCCATAGCACGGGGGGCTGAGGGAACGCCTCGTGGCTGCCCTGCGGCCCTCCCAGGGTGCCGCCCGGCCCTGCAGGGCGCTGCTGGAGCTGTGGGGCCGCAGCAGGGCGCTTTGCTCGGGCTTTCTGCTGCCTCTGTGGTGGTTTCGTCGCTGTAGGTCTAAAACATTCGCGCCCTAAAATGTGTAAATTCTCGGCGTTCCGTGCATTTTCTTTGTAGAAATGAATAGAAAACGCTTAAAATGGAAAGGTGTTTCCAACTTTCTCTTTTTCAGCCTCTCGCTTAAAAATCAAAGCCGCGAACGCAGCGCCCGCCGGGAGCGAAGGGCAGCGCGGAGCGGCACCGCTGCAGGTGCGGCCGGCGGCCACAGGGGGGCGCCATTGTACCTCCCGAGCGGCACTCGGCGGCGCGGCGCTTCGAGTGAGTGCGGCGCGGCGGCGGTTCATCGCGAAGGGCCGCTCCGCCGGGCAGCGGTTTTTCATCTCTGTTTAAAGCGAAAAACGTGTGAAACGCAGGCAGGTGTCTGCGAATCCATTTGCAAGTACTTGCACGGAGTCTACGGGCAGAATGCTAACGGGGGAAGCACTTTGTACGGGAACGCCGCGACGCGAGGCAAAGGTTAAGCATCGCTCGTTATCCTCTGCAGGAATGAACGCCTAATTGCTGTCTGCTAATTCAGAACTACGAGTGATGGATTAATCACTACGAGCCCAAAAGGCCCGGCAGAGAAGACGGATGGCATGGCTGGTACAAATGCACGGGTCTCTCCGAAAGTAATGCCTCCTATTTATTTCCACGGAAACGACACCAGAAGCAAAGAGCACTGTTTGACAGAGCAAATTCTCAGCCACAGAGCACTGTTTTTCGACGTAGTCATCACCATCAGCCGTGCGTTTGCAGCAGCGATGAACGACAGCTGCGTGCTGTGCTCGTACAGATCTGCACCCGTGGAGGTGACCGCTGCTGCACTGCTGAAATGCACCACCGCTGCCTCACTGTGCTGCACCCGCACAGAAAAGCGTAGCAGCCCCACTTTAATCTTACTTAAACTCCAGCAGCTCAGCATTGCTTCTTCAGGCGAGCTGGACTCGCTTGGGTGCTTACTCTTGTAATTAAGTATTGAATGGGAAGTGTCTGATCCTAAGAGATACGCGGCACCTGTTGCTCCCGGTGAAGCTGAATGATGAGGTTAGCACTGGGCTAATGCTTACATGAGAGCAGCCGTGCACTGTGATTGACCCCTCAGCTGCACAGATTGACCTCGTGAATCAATTGGCTGTGAGCATCTCGTACAAATGTGTTTGTCCAGTCAGCGCCAGGATGCTGCAGAGCCTTCTGCATGCTGTGTGCAGAACTGTACTTAGGTAATGCACTCACATTGCAGCTGGAAGCGGCGGGCCCCACTGCAGCAGCCAGCGGCTGTGCCCAGGTGCCCTCTGCTCTGTTTGCCAGCTCTCTTTTGGGAGGCATTCAAGGCCAGGCTGGATGTGGCTCTGGGCAGCCTGGTCTGCTGGTTGGTGACCCTGCACACAGCAGGAGGTTGGAACTGGATGAGCATTGTGGTCCTTTTCAACCCAGGCCATTCTATGGTTCTATGACTTCTACATGGGCCTCAGCATACTGCCCTGCAGAATAACTCAATACACGGGGGGTTACCTCCAATCTTCCATGCTGGCAGTGTCTTTCAACAGAGTAACTTTCTAGCAGGATATGTTTGCAGTAATTTTTTACTTCTGCAGTTTTGCACAGTTGAGAGAAATGTATCCATCTCCTCTTACAGAGATGTTCAGAGGTGTCCACATTCCTACTGTGCATCTTGTTCAATGGATGGCTGTATTCTTCATTTTAAAAAGAATCAAAGCAAGAAACCACTCTGTGTCCCCTGCCTGGAACAGCACTGCGTGGGCTGCCCAGAGAGGGGGGGGTGGTCCCTGCAGACAGCCCAGGGCGGGGGATGGCTCTGAGCGCTGATGGAGCTGTGGGTGGCCCCGTGCATTGCAGAGGATGGCACCGGGTGGCCGTTATGAGTCCTTTCCAACTCAAACCGTTCTATCCCATGACTCCTCTCGGGCAGTGATGGATTTCCCCGTTTTTAGTACGGTTGGAAGACCTCACTGTGCCTGGAGCTTGGCGTCTCGTTAATCCACATTCAGGCACGCGGCCCGGATAGGGCGGTTGTGGCGCTCTCCCATTTGTCCCTTGGAGGCACCGCGTGCAGCCGCGACCCGCAGCCCCCATTGCTGGCAGCGGGGTGGGGGCGCTGGGCGGGCCGTGCGGCTCTGGGAACGGCCGGGACCCCGCGGAGCTCCGGCGGCTGCGGTCCCCGAGTCCTTCCGTAGCACCGCGCTGCGGCTCCGAGGGCACACGTGGGAAACCCTTTGAGGAGGGGTTGTGCTTTCCGTGCCCCATAAGCGGACTCTGCGCTCCGGACCTGGAAGCGCAGCTCTGGGCGGCGGTGCGGGTCGGGCTGCTCGGCTCCGGGCTGCCCCGAGGGCTGCGCTCCGCTGCTGAGCATCCTGCCGAGGACACAGCGTTTGTAACAGTTGTTCGTGACACCGTAAGAAAGCAATAAGGGCAGCGATCCAATCGAGGGAAAAAAAAGCCATTTCCGTGAATTATTTTTCTCATTAGCAATTTACAAAGATATTTCTTATTAAAAAGTGGAATTTTAAACCTCGACAAACTGGTTCTGGCTTTTAGAGCGGAGCAGCCGAGGGCTGATCAGTCTCTCCCATGCATCCGTAATGAAATATTAATTTGATAAAAGCTTTAATATAGATTTTTACAGCAGCTTTTTTATTTTTCCCTTCCCGTTTAATGTTTTAGAACTGGAAACGGTTCCCATCTGTAGGAGCAGATCAGAGCCTGACTTTCTGCCACCACGGCTGCGTTCTGCCCCTTCTTTGGTCTGCATTTATGGTGTATGTCTCCTACTGGCATTACTGGGAGAGCTTTCTCAAAGGGGTCTGTGCCTGAAGGAGAACAGCAGCAGAGTTTGCCCCAGAGCAATTTGCAGGAGGAGCATCCTATGGGGGTGAAGCGGAGCTCTTTGGTGCCTGGCACAGTGGCAGTCCATGACAGTGCTCACATTTTTTGCCACATCATAATTAACCATTAATTAGTATGCCTCTGAGATGGATAGGAAAATAAACCCAAGCAATTAGCTTGGAGGAGAGAAGGCTTCGGAGAGACCTCATTGTGGCCTACCAATACTTGAAGGGAGCGTATAAACAGAAGGGGGAATGGCTTTTTACAAGGGTGGACAGTGATAGGACAAGGGGGAATGGTTTTAAACTGAGACAGGGGAGGTTTAGGTTGGATATTAGGAGGAAGTTTTTCACCCAGAGGGTGGTGATGCACTGAACAGGTTGCCCAAGGAGGCTGTGGATGCCCCATCCCTGCAGGCATTCAAGGCCAGGCTGGATGTGGCTCTGGGCAGCCTGGTCTGCTGGTTGGCGACCCTGCACATAGCAGGGGGTTGGAACTGATGAGCATTGTGGTCCTTTTCAACCCAGGCCATTCTAGGGTTTGATGATTCAATTAGATTTCCCCAGCAACCTGAGCCAGGATGAGCCTCCAGCTCTGGGTTTTGGTGTCTGGGGTGAGAGGTCTTCAACAATACCACACTGCAATGCCCTGAAAGCAGAGCTGAGGAGGTCGTTGGTGTTCTGTGCATTTTCAGTCTTCTGTGAGACTTCAGAAATGAATCTCGCCAAAAGTGTTTGCATTTCTTTTCCCTCACTTGCCTGTTTGCTCTCTCTCTGATATTCCTTTCTATATTTGTACTTAAAGGCAGCTCAGGTGCTGCTCAGGTGTGGGCAGGAGGAGGGCATTGCAGCTGGAGGAGCACTGCTCAGCTAAGGAGCCCCAGGCTGCTCGGGGCAGCACAGCTGAGACCCATTAGCAGAGCCCTTCCCGGCACGGCTGTGGTGGTGTTGGCTCTGGAAAGGAGAGATTCCTGTGCAGCAGCAGAGAGAGCTGCCAAACTATGAGTGTGCAGCACCTGAACAGGGAGGAGGGATGGGTGGTGATTGCCATCACAGAGAGCACATCTGGAGTTGTGCCTTTATTCCATTTACCGTAGTAAATGTTAAATGTACGGTTACTTTTGATGGTCACTGACAAACACTGTAGTATTAACTGCTTAATACACACATCTCCTGACCCGTGCTAAGCACCCCATGCTCCTCGCTGCAGCGCTCAGGATGAGTAAGCGAATGCATAAGAAGCACTGCATTATGGAGAGAGCAATAACATGCAGAAAGTTTAAATGAATATGAACTTCCAGCTCGGCAGCTGAGCAGGATGGGAGTCCGGTCCTCTTTTCCTTTCATTTTCCTCGATAGCAAAATGAACTCTGGGAAAGTTAATGGCAGATGGGCTGGTTGTTATGCCTCCGGCTGGGCGGATGGCGGGCACAGCTCTGCCACTGGGCAGGGTGAGATTTCAGTGCTGGTATCTGTGTGCTCCCCTGTGAAACATGACGTGTGTCTGTGAGGATGGGAGTGCTGACAGAGTCAGACGTGTCGGTAGGAAACATTTCTTCTCCAGAGAGCGGCCAGGCGCTGGCACAGCTGCCCAGGGGTGGGCCGTCCCCATCCATGGAGGTGTTCAGAGCCGCGGGGATGTGGCACTGAGGAGGGGGCAGTGGGCACAGTGGGGGGGGTTGGGTGTCTCAGAGGGCTTTTCCAGCCTGAACGGTTCTGTGACTGTATGGCTCTATGATCCCGTTTTGGTTCCCAGGAGCAGAGCCTGGCACCTCCCTCTGCTTCCCCTCCTCAGGGAGCTGCAGAGAGCGATGCGGTCACCTCCCAGCCTCCTATTGCATGGACTCACAGAATCACAGACCCATGGAATGACCATCTATTTCTATAAGGACCACCTATTTTCAACCCCTTACAGTTTCCAGCCTTCTTTCCTCCACCAAGAGGCTGAGGACATTGGGTTCTTCAGCCTGGAGAGAAGCTGGTGCGCTGCAGTGAAGCATCTGGCTCAGCTCAGCTCCTGCAGAGCCAGGCACTGCCGGGCAATTGGCTGTGAAATCCACCCCTCTGCCGCACGGAGCAGCACACTGAGCACCGCTCTGCTCAGCACATGGACGCACAGTGGATTCCCTCTGTCAAATTAACGTCCACAGATGCCCCGAGGAAGTGATGGTTTGGTGCCTGGCTGATCGTAACGTCTGTTGTTATGGTAGATTCATTCACCCAGGAAAGGCTTTAAAATATATTTGTGTTCTTCATTTCCAGCTGCACACAGCTTGAGTGAGGAAAGCAGCGGAGGCGGTGGGGGTGGGAGGTGCAGGAGAAGGGCTGAGGAGGGCCATCCCTGCCCCACGGCACTGCCTGGCTCTGTGCACACTGTGATGTGTGGGCACTGGGCTGTCCCACCAGGGAGAAGCACATATCCTTCTTTTGCTTGGATGTTTCATGTCCCATTTGTCATTCGCCACCTTACCCCACATTTAGCTGGAATATGTGCAAGAAAACAGAGAAAAGAAGCATTGGCTCTGCTTTCACCTGTGCCAGGTTTGGCTGCTGTGAGCGCAGCACAAACCCTCCTGTCAGGTCCCAGCTCTGTGGTTCTGTGGCTAATGGATGTGTGCAGACAGCTGTCTTGTTCACTTCCACTGCTGCTCTTCAGGCTGCGGCTCGTGGCCTTTCTGGGAAGAGATGTGCACAGAAATGTGATTCCTGTCTCCCTCCTTGGCTCCCTCTCAGTGACCTTCGCTAACTCAGGAGCAGCTGTATCAGATAACCATCAGTTTTCAATAGGGTCTGCGAAGGACATTTTTGTCTCTCAAGCAGCAGTGGTTGAGTTCCCCCTTTAATCTTCTATTAATGTTTCACGTTGGGAATTTCCTCCTTTGAACTCAGCCGTTAGAGAAAAATTTCCCTTATTGCATTCATCCACGGTGTGCTCCTGAAGTGGTAGCATTCAGCCTGCGCTCAGTTTTACTCAGTGATGGTGCAGCGGGGATGTGATGCCTCAGTCAGACACTCACCTCTGTGGGCACTTAGCATTTATTCTGACTGGAGCAGCTCCTGCAGCAAGAGATATCCAAACTTTCTTTGCCCTCAGTGTGATGGATGCAAGGCAGCTGTGTCCTGCTGCAGAGCACACAGCTGCAAGGCCGGCAGCGATGGGTGTGCAAAATGGGGCTGAGTGGGGCGGTCCCATACAGCATCACTAAAACAACACAGGAACTGAGGTGTGTAAGGACGTGCATGCAGCGTGAGCAGTGCCCAATGCACTTGGCCGATCTGTGCCTTCCCAGTGCCTTTCGAGGATTAAAGCTGGGAAGTGGTTTTCCAAACGGGCATTCTGCTATTTCTTCCCATATATCACATACAAGAGAGCTGGATAAGCGTGGGATTTCTTTTGTTCAAGAGGCCAAAGCTGTGTGATACCTCATACTTCTGAGCTTCATTTACCAACAGGAATATAATAAGCAATCAAAGGCTGCCACTCTCCATTCGGAATTCTGCCATTTTCTAAATATTTGTATGCTCTTTCCTTACTTGCAGACTGACTTTTCTCTTTTCCTGTATGCTGAGCTTCCTTGTTTTGCCAGAAACCTTCAATTCCTGGACATGAGCATGAAAAGATTCCTGGTTTTTAATTTATGAAGAGGCTTCCTAAGGCCTGACGGTTGGTTGGGGCCATCGGGGACATGAGGGAATGGCCTCGGGTTGCAGCAGGGGAGCTTTGGGGTGGATGTCAGAAGAATTTCATCATGACGGGAGTGGGTGGGCACTGTAAGGGGCTGCATGGGGAGTGGAGGAGCCCCCATCCCTGGGGGTGTTTGGGAGCTGTGTGGCCCTGGTGCTTGGGGACATGGGTTAGTGGTGGATGTGGGTGAGGTGATGGTTGGGTTTGATGATGTTAAGGGTCATTTCCAGCCTGAATGATTCCGTGGTTCTATGATTTCTTCCCCTGTCTGCATTGCGATACCTTTTGAAAGCTGTGGTTGATCCATTTCCAACACTGCAGAGCATTCCCAGAAACCACTCTCATTTCAAGTAAATTTTGTCTGCAATGTGAACAAATGGGGAGATGCCCCAGAGCTGCGCTGCCTGTGGGTGTGGATGGGCTTCACTGCACTGCGCTGTGTTCAGAAAGGCCTTTCTGTGCTACATCTGCTCACACACAGCCCACAGTGGACATTCTCATGTTCTCTCGTCCATTTCCAGCTGTGAGAGTGGAGCGGAGCGCATTGGTGCTGCTGTCCCACGGCCGTGTGCTCTGTGCTGTGCTGAGCTCCTCGCTCTGCCCCGTGTGCTCCCGCTGTGTCTGTGCCTTCTGCAGAAGCACCTGAGTGGTTCTGCTTACTTCTTTTCCGAGACAAAATCGATATTTGTTAGATGCAATTATGAGGAATGATGGATGTGCTGCTCGCGGGATGAGAGCATGAAAGACAATATTAAGGCACAGGCCTGTTCTTAGTGAAAGAGAGGAGACATAAACAAACTGGCCTGAAAAATCCCCTCCCAGATCAGAATGCTGTAAGAAACAGGAAGCATTCTGAGTGCTGGTGTGATGTGGAGCTGACACCCTGCTCAGGGGCACGGGTGGACAAGGGGAGTAAATGGGAGCTGAGGGCATCCTGCTGCTGCTGCTGCTGCATGCACGTTTCTGTGATGCTCAAATATGGTTCTGTTGGTGCGAGCTCAAGGTTAAACCTTCCACTACACAGAATTAGCTGGTAAGAGACAAAGGGCATTGATCAGCAGGGATAGGGGATGATACATTTCACAAAGCGCTTTCAGTTACAGTACCTGGAGATAGATCAATACTTTCTATTTGCCTTTGCTCTAAAGCTTATTTTCCTTCATCGCTGAAGAGATGCTCACTTGTGTCTTCTACCAGAACATTAAGCTGTTCTCTCCTGATAAACTGCAATACAAACACAGGTGCTTTCCAGGAGCTGCTCCATCATGCAAGAACACATCTGTCCCTCTGGTAAACAGAGAAATCCCATCGATGTCACGGCTCATCACAGAGCTGACCATGGAAAGGCTGGCATGGAAGGGGCCCAATGGACCACCTACTCCCACCCTCTGCCCAGGGCTGTGTCCCATGGCTGAAGTTTTGATATTCCACATTGATTTTTCTTCGTGGTTTGGAGACTTATGGACGTATGTTGGAATTTTTGTTACTTCTGAGAAGTCAGATGGTAGATGTGGCCCTGGGGGACGTGTTGGTGGGCATGGGGGTGGGCTGGGCTTGGGGGTCTTAGGGGCTTTTCCAGCCTTAATGACTCTCAGATAATGTGATACCTGTGCATCCGTTCTGTAAAAACTGTGCATAAATACCACAGTAAGTACTCTCTGAGGTCTAAGATAGGAAGTTAGAAGAAGACATAAAGTGATGCCTTTTGGGTGCTGCAGTGCCACCCGTCTATTCCTCCGGATGCTCAGCCCACAGCGCCTTTATTCTAATTAGTAACAATAATGGTTTAACATCGTGCTGTCCCATGATGGCACAGCGCCTGCCTTTGGGTTGCAGCAGGCGATGGCCCGGCCCAGGTCCTGTGCTTGCCTGTTCCCAGGGCTGCCTGGAGCCCCATCAGTACGGTACAGCAGCATCCAGGGTGTATTTGTATGTAAACCAGGTTTCCAGCTCCCATATCAGCAAGCACTGCAATTTCTTACTCAATTGTGTACATGTTTAGTGAGTCAAAGACAAATCTGTTCACAGTTGTGTTTCTGTTCAGCTCCACGGCCTCAGCATATGTAAGTCCTGCAGAATGCTGTTTAAAAGTTTTTGCAAAACAATTCTTTTTCTGTGTTTTTTTCTTTTCTCTTTAGCTGATGGCTTCTACCATCTATGTAGATGCTTTTGGGTGATGTTTGGCTCTTTAAGCCTGATTTCAGGCCATTCGGGTGCACAAATAGCAGAGTTGGCCATGCGCGGGCTGTGGGCCGGGGCGCTGCCGGGGGGTCATTGCCCACAGCTGTTCCCATAGAGCCTTATGGGAGGTGTCTGTTGAGGCACTGTTTGATATATATTTGTACCAACGTGTGTTATTTGATTTACTTGAGAAGTCGGCCTTCCTTTTCAACACAAATCTTTCAATGTTTTGAGAAGAAATATCTTTATGTATTGCATTTGTTAGAGTATACTAATGTGACTTTGCAACAAGCTTTATGCTACCAAAAAGGCATCAAAACCCAAACACAGAAATAAACCTACTTCAGTATATATTAATGGTAAGGTAAGGAAGAGCTGAAACACCCATCTGTGGGCAGCACACAGCCCGTGGCATGAGCCTGGGGCCAGAATTCCCACGGGCTGCCCTCCCTGCTCTGCTCTCCGCATGGCCATGTAGGCGCAGTGGGACGGGAGATGTAAATGCAATGCAGACATGGATGGAAACGATCTGCTCCTGATGTCTTCCCTCTCCTCTGGAGTTATGCATCTCCTTCTCTCCATGCCTCAGTTTGCATGCTGTCACACACAGTGGGCAGCAATAGATTGTGCATAGGCTGATGCCCTCACTGCTGCTCATTGGCACCTCTGGGGGCTTCAGCAGTCTGCACTCTGTCCAGGGGAAGGTGGAGGACCACATAACAAAAGGGGGATCATTTTCAGAGAAGCTCTGATGACACAAACGGGGTCAGCAGGCTGTGATGCTCTGTCTCTGTTCTTGGTCTCAGCTTTTTGGTTGACCACCATCTCTCCATGCGTGTGTCTGTGGCAAAGCTCACAGGTGTGGTTTAGAACAGAAAGCTGCAATGAGCTCTGAAGCCAACAGCACTGAAACCATCACCTGAGAATCTCTGTTGGTGTTGGTGGAATGGTGGCACTGTCTATAGGGGACTCATGGCTTCAACTTAAACTGACAGTAATGTCCATTAAGGACTTGGGCATGCATGAAATGAAAATGTCAAGAGCTCCACGTTGTGCTGTAAAGCCATGGGAGCGTGGCTGTTCTCCAGAGGAGCAAAGAGAGCAGTGGTGGCTCTGATGCTTTCCTTCCAATTAAAAGCATTTGCTGCCAACCATGGCCCGGGAAGCAAAGCTCTGCAACAGCTGAGAGCTGCTCCAGAAAACACTGCGCTTTGTAAAGCTGTAGAGTTGAGTGCAAACTACAACAGAGAGAGCAAACTGAATAATGCAAACAGAAAGATGGCATTTCCCCACAGGGACGGGAAGCAGATGGAGCCTACACGACTCAGGAAAACAGAAAGATGCACACGCTGAGTTTGATCCAACTCTGCTGATGTCACCCAGAGTTTCCTTTTGACTTCAGAAGTGGCAGATCAGCTCCTTCCAAGGCATCTCCTGTTTGTTTGGGTTTAGGGGAGAACGTCTCCTCTGCCAACCACTCTGTATTGTTTGAGGAGATACTGATTTCAGTGTATGATGGATACATTACGTCCAAGTAGAGCTTTCTCTTCTCTGTTTTCCAACAGGTAGCACCCACAGCCTAAGGACCTAACGTACCTTGGGGTTCTGGGACAGCCTCTTGTGATGATGCAGTGTTGTGTAGAGGTCTCTTAACTCTTACAGAGGAGAAAAAACTATAAATGTATGCAAGGTGAAACTGATTGGAAGTATCATGAAAAACTAGGAGCAGCAGGGGAGCGTGTGCAATGGAGAAACCCATTTTTAGGCACTGCTTCCAGCCTTGGCGTTACCTGTGGGCAGCCTGGATGGCCATCAGCTCCGGGTGAAGCCTTAAATCCTCTCCTTTCCTTGCTTGCTTCCTTGCTCTCCCTTTTTCTCCCCACACTTTTACTCTCTTTTCCACTCTTCCTTCAAACAGGAGTGGTACAGAGAAATAGAGAAATAAACACAACGTTTGTGTTATTGCGTTCACAGTGTTGGCTCCAAAGGAATTGGCTGTATAGGAAAGTTATTTTTAAAAACTATTTATTTCAGTTGTTATTGTGGACGTTCTCTTGCACATCCAATTAAAAACCACACTTTGTGTAATTTATAACCCCCAAAATCAATTTCATCTGCAAGCGTTTTGTGTTTGGTATTTTAACATTGGGTGTGAGACTTGGCAGATGAGGTGAGAGGAAACCATGGCAGCAGTGGTGGTGTTTTCTGAGGGGTTGGGGTGTTTTTTTCAAACCAGCAGCCCAGGCTGCCCAGAGCCACATCCAGCCTGGCCTCGAATGCCTGCAGGGATGGGGCATCCACAGCCTCCTTGGGCAACCTGTTCAGTGCATCACCACCCTCTGGGGGAAAAACTTCCTCCTAACATCCAACCTAAACCTTCCCTGTCTCAGTTTAAAACCATTCCCCCTTGTCCTATCACTATCCACCCTTGTAAAAAGCCATTCCCCCTCCTGTTTATACGCTCCCTTCAAGTACTGGAAGGCCACAATGAGGTCTCCCCGGAACCTTCTCTTCTCCAAGCCGGGAAGACATGGGAGCATCTCTGAGGGAGGAGAGGCAGCACAGTGGCACTGTGGTGCTCAGCTGCTCTCTCCCACCTCCATGAGGAAGGCTCACCCACCTCCTGTTGTCAGTTCCATAGCATCAGCAGTCTCTCTGGGCCAGCACCCGAATGGAGCTGCGCATGCTGTGGTCCCACAGCTGTGTCTGCAGTGCTGTGCAGGATCCCAGCAGTGTTTCCATGTCTCAGCCACTGGGCGTTGCTGAGTGGCAAAGAGTGGGAGCTGTGTGCTCAGTGTGCAGCTGGAACTGGGAGCCTATAGTGATGCTGAACAGTGTGCGGGGTACATGGAGTAAGGACAGCTCTGCCTCAGTGCAGATCGGGCAAGCTCTGGGCTGTGATGGTGCTGATGTGCCGGTGAGAGGTGGCTCAGCCCCACTGTAGTGTTCATCTATCATCGTCCTGAGAGGTCTCAGAATCTGCTGTCAGCCCAGACCAGCTTGGCACCTCTTCCGTCAGCTTAACAGACAAAAAAATGCCAGCACTTCTGGTTTGCCCTCTCTTGCCTGATCTTTTTTTCCCCATCCAAACAAAAAAGTGTCTCTCCCAGATGCAGGCTGCACCTCGCTGTGACTGCTCTCCCTGCACAGAGCTCTGCCCTGCAGCCCCTGCTCAGCAGTGCCATGCAGATGACAGCTCCATCCTGCTCCTTCCCCATCCTCTGCTTATTAGGGAAGATATGGAGACCTCTATCACATGGAGGAGGAAAAGCAAGAAGGTGATTGAGAGAGGAGCACTGCACATTTTTTGCCTTGATTTGAGCACCATCTTCTATCTTTTCTGTGCATAAATGACACCTCCCTGCCCATCCAGTTTGCACCTCCGGTGCTGCTTTTACATCCTGATGGTAAAAATAGCTGAGAACCCCTTGCTGATAAGAGACCTAAAAAAGAGAGGCAGTGGGAGTGCGGCTGCCCCATTTCTGGTTAATTAAAACGGGAACGTTTCCTCTGTTTCCAGCCCTCTGTGGTTTTGTTTCTTTCCTTCCAAAACACCAAACTTCCAGCATTAGAAGCACACCTTAAGAAGCACACGTCCCAGCTGCTCCCATGAGGGGGATGCACCCAGCACTGAGCACCCCAGGGCAGTGTCCCACTCCCACCCGCCCCTCTGCTGGTGGGGGCAGAGCGTTTCTCTAAGGGCCCAAACTGTCCCTTGGTTATAAAGCTGATTTTCACCCAGAGGGTGGTGACGCACTGAACAGGTTGCCCAAGGAGGCTGTGGATGCCCCATCCCTGCAGGCATTCAAGGCCAGGCTGGATGTGGCTCTGGGCAGCCTGGGCTGCTGGTTGGTGACCCTGCACATAGCGGGGGGTTGGAACTGGATGAGCATTGTGGTCCTTTTCAACCCACACCATTCTACGATTCTGTGATTCTATGATTCACCCCAAATTAGCTGATACCCTCCCCCCCCATCAGCACATGGCTGGGGAGCCTCGCAGCAAATGATCCTAACAGGAGGCAGCACTTGGCGGTCTGTTGGAGGAGTGCTGCAGATTTGCTGTCACAGTAGCTGACTTCAGCTCTCCTTGTTAGCATCTTGCTACCCAGATGGTCTTTCAGCTGCAGTTGCATCGAAATGGGAGCCCAGGTGCTCCCAGCTCGGAGCAGAGGGGTTGTGAGGCTGAGGATCTGCCTGGTGTGCCCGGTGCTGGGCTGGCCTGGCACTCCATCAGCTGCCCGGAGATTAGGGCTGATGCACACACACACCAGTGCTGTTTTGGCAATTTTTAATAGGTTTGCATTAATCTGGCAGGTTTTTTCTTCTTTGCTCTTTTTTCTCCTTTTCCTGAAAGTAAACAAAGCAAAGCAGGAAGGTATTGCTCAATAAGGAACAGTCCTTTTTGTAGAGTGAGATGTGAATGGTGTTCACTCAAGCATCAGATCCCATGTCAGACTCCAGCACGCTTCAGCAGCGGGGTGGGCAATAAAACTGTTCAGCCACAGAGAAATTAGTAATACGCTAATAAGAATAAATAAGGTCTGAGGCTTCAAAGGGAAAAATCTGTGTTTCACATTGGAAACCCATGTCTGGATAATAGGACTGTAAACGGGACTTTTAAGGTTCCCTTCCTGCACTTCTCCTGTACCCACACGTTCCTGCAGAGCGCTGGCACTGAGCTGCTGGGTGGGGGGGGGGGCAGGGGATGCTTCTAAGGAAATGGGATTTCTGTCTGCTGTGTGTTTTCTCTCAGCAGTTTCAGATGAGTCATTTTCTTATGGCAAACTGCAATGCTATTAACGACACTTCATGGAGTAGAACAGGAACCATTGGTCCTCGTCGTGCTTGGGGAGGAGGAAGATGAGTCCTTATGGTGCAACATGAGGGAACATCTCATGGGTGTGTGCAGGGCAGGGCTGCAGGGCACACCGTTACGTGTGGCTGTAATGGTGGCATCAACTCAAGCATCACCGCAAGGAGAGATAGATGGTCACATCCCTCAGCCAATTCCTTTGGAAGAAAATTGCAGGTTTCAGCCCTGGGGCTCATGGACAAAATCAAATGGCTTGACTGGAAATCTAGAAAACACTCATTATGAACAGAAATGCTATCGAATTGCTGAAAATGTGTAGTTTTACAGCAACAGAGAAGTTTCCCCCATTATTTACATGTCAGGGCATCGATGGAACTTCTGTGCCTTGGGCCTCCTGCTGGACCTGCAGACTGGGGGAAACCCCTCTGTGCCATCACACAGTGACCTCTCCTCTTCACTCAGGTCTTTTTCCTCTGATTTAGAGATGTTTGGCTGGTTAGACATTTTCCTACGCAATATAATAATTGTGTGAATACATGCACGGTGCCTGTCATTATCTTAATGTCATTTGCTACTGAATATGGTCAAACGTCCACTTCTTTGGCATTCTACAACTGATTTATGAAAGACAACTAAGGATGGCTCTATGAAAGGAGATAGACTGAGCACCCTTCCAGCAAGACGCATTAAATCAGAATTGAATATTGTCTTTATTCTCCAGTATCGTGTATGGCAAAGCCTTCTCTCTGCTGCTCCCAGGAGAACAGGCATTCATTCCAGTCAGGTCTTCCTTGTGCTCTCTCCAGCCCCATATATTATAAGAGTACCGAAAATAATGAGGGGAGACTCTTATATCTGCAGAGAAAGACAACGCAGCAGGAAGAAATGGCCATAGAAAATTTGTCAGAAGGGCAATTTCCAGCTGAGGAACACAGTCATATTAATCTGTGATCTGACATCCAAGCGCAGTTACTGCTTTCTCACTGTTCAGCACTGCGTGTCCTGAGGCTGTTATGGATTTAATGCTCATGTCTTTGAGAAACCAAAGAGAATCACGGTAAGTGTAGAGATGTCACAGATGTAGGGCCTTTGTGAAGGTACATCCACACAGCCCTGCTCTGGGATCTCCCCGGTGTGCACACAGCCATTGCACAGAGGCTCAGCCCCAGTGCTTCGTGTGCTCCCCTCTCTCAGGTACACTCAAGACAGCAGCATCACCTTAACCCAAGAGGAGCGACTCCGTTTACTCAAATGTTAAACTCATCTGTTTCATCAGCGATGAACATTTGGACAAAAATTAATTCCTAGAAATCATTTCCTATGTGAAAGCATTTGTTTAAACCCAGAGACTGAGCCAAGCCAAGCATGGCGGCGGCTTATTTGGGCTAATGTTAGTTTTCAAAGTTGAGAAACATTTTGAGCCTAATCCTCCCAGTATTTACTCTGCATCCCATAGGACTGCTGGCCCTGAGGAAGGCTTAACCCTGCAGGAATTCGTGCAGTGCTCAGAGAATAACTCTCCTGTTCACACTCTCCTTAATAACGCGGGCAGCGATGCAGAAGAGTAGGATTATTCCAGACAGCTCCCAAGAAAATGCTTGTACATGCTAATGAGGAAAACCTGAAGCAGTGGCGTTGCTCAGTCTGGAGGCAAGAATCCCAAGGAGAGACATGAGAAGTCTTTGATTATGTGGAAGCAAATTGCACAGAGCAAAGCGCTGCGCCGCTACCCACGTCCACTCGGCAGGGCAAACTCAGATAGACTTCCATTTCAGAGGAGGAGGATTCTGAAGTCATTAATAAATGTTTTCTGCCATATTTAAGGCACTCGGGCACTGGCACACGTTGGCCACAGGGCTGCAGCTCTGTGTCACTGCCTGCAGAGTGGGCTGGGAAACACAGATCTGTGCAACCCCAGTGTGGATATGGGGCTTCGGGGATGGATGTCCCTTTTGTCCCTTGCCCTATTGATATCCCCCAAGTTTCTCCTCATCTTTGCTGTATGTTTAGTAATTCAATGTGATCTGAGATTAAAAGATCCTTAAGTCATGTCAGTGTTAATTAACGAAGTCATGGGACAGCCCCACAAGGCTGCCATTCCTGCTGCACGGATGGGGAGGCAGACGCAGCAGATCAAACGCTTGGAGCACACAGGGCTGTGCTTCCCAGGGAGCCCAGCAGTGCTGACTGCTCTGCTGTTCCCTACAGCCACACACGTCTATTTTCCTACTCCCACCTCTGCAGAGCAGTCTCTCACTCACTGCCCAGGAAGGGCCTTCTCTTCCTTGCAGTGATCTGAAAGCTCTCCTCTGAAACAGAGGAGTAAATGAACCCGACGGGAAGGAGAAGGGAAAGCCTACAGCAAGCAGGGGACAATTGCTTGTGAATGGTAGCAAAGGAAAACATGCAGAAGGGCCCAGAAAGCAGGCAGCACTGCTGTTAGTGGGGTGTCCTTTGAAGTGCAGCCCTGGGAGATCGGTATACAGTGTATTTTTTGGTCAGGACAACAATGTACCAATAACAGTTATCAATGTTACATTCTTAAAGCTTCATTTTTGAGTACATCCTCCTGGCTTTAACTGCTTGTTTTATTTGGCTTCCTTTCCTGAAAGTACATGAGGTAAATTGGTGCTTTGTACCTTCCTGGAATGGCTGCCCCAGGAACAACCATTTCCCCTTGGTGCTTGAGCCACACCTGAGAATGGCGATGAAATGATGATGATAATGAGGAAAATAACAATAAAACAGTAGAAAGGGAATTATTGTGCTGCATGTCTTACAGGGAACGAGTTTGAGGTACGGCCCAGAGTTCTGCAGCACTTGGAGAAAGGCAGCAGCCGTGCTGAGCATCTCTTACACACGTTTGGCTGGCTGATAGGAAGGAGACGGAGTGTGTGAGGAAAACACCCAAACCTGCAGGAAAAGCACTTTGCAGTTCCTGAAGGTCTGAGCTTGAGCAGCGTTGCAGCTCTCACTGCTTTGCTGAGTGCTGCGCTGTGTGTTTCTGCTCTGTGCAGCCCCTCAGAGCACACTGAGCAAAACTCTCTGTCCACTCCACATAGTGCCTTTCTTCCACTCTTCACGATGCTCGGATTTCCTCAGCTGATGCTGAGCACCCATTTCTTGCACTTTCCCACAGAGCTGTGTGTAAGGAAGAGGAAAGCCAATGGAAGAGACGTCCATGCACAAGTGTGTGCCAGTGGTTTGCTTTGGAAGCTCAGCAGAGCAGAATCTATTAATGCAGCTCTGTTACAGGCTCTGTTGTCCCACTCCCCATAACAGCTGCTGTTAAAGGTTAATTGGTATAGAAAGGAGGTGATGTCACCTCACCATTGCAGGCAGTGTATCCGGGCCAGTGCAGCTGTGAGTGCCAATGCCCGCACTCAATACAGGAGCGCAGAGTACAGCCATCTCCATTGGAAATGTTCACACTCCTGCAGAGGCTCTGAAAACTGCTCTGGTCAATCTCTGAGCTGATGGAAGAGGCACCACGGTAAATTCAGATCCATCTCTTGAACAAGACTGGGGGTTAGGAGTGGGCTGTGCCCCAGAGGGTGGTGGGCATGGTCCTGAGCTGCCAGAGCTCAGTGGGTGCTGTGACACTGTGCTCAGCCATAGGGTCTGGGGTTGGGTGCTGCTGTGTGGGATGGGCTGCACTCAGTGACCCCTGGGGGGCCCTTCCAGCTAGATTCTATCATTCTATACCTCTCAGTAAAGTAAGCAAGACAAAAGGAACAACACACACACATCTAAACCACCTCTGAAACTGCTGAACTCACTGCAATAATTGGACATGCTCCAACAGTCACCGGTCGTGATGGAAGGAATATGTATAGCACAACTTATGCAAAGCTTCTTCATCTGAAATGAAGTAAAACTCTTTGGTTAGCACAGCACAGCCCTGGTTGCAAAAAAGGCTGCGGCAGTGTTGGGCTGAAATCTGCTGTTTGTCCCCACAGAGCCCTCATTGTGTGCTGTCATCTATTTGCTGACTCTGAGCGCACAGCTTGAGGGCCGTACCTGCGTGACAGTCTGTGAGATCCCACTGAGCCCTTCGTGTCATTGGGATACACGTGAGGTAATGGGACGTCCATTCAGTTAATCTTCTGTTTCTGCGTGAGGTTTTTTTGTAAGGTTCTGTAAAAGGCACAAAATAGGTTTTCTGATTGAATTTCCTCCATCCTTGCCTCCTCTGGCTCACCAATCAGCCAAACCAGGAATCCATCCTGTATGGATTAGAAGCAAACTGGCAGTAGTAAATACATCCAAGACACAACAGCACCTGGCGGGTCTGTGACGCATGCGATGAGGTTATCTGATGTCATTGGGAGATTCATTTTATTTGATTAAAATAAGAATTCATTGTATCAGATCACTTTGTGTAAGCGGTTGCCCTGCGGATCAGAGGCAGACTGCACTCAGGTATTTGGAACTTAATTTGGTATCTTATGCCCTACCACAGACAGGGATATCACTAGCAGGGATTTTATGGATAAAGATACATTTCCAACAAACCACGGTACCTGCAAACACCTCATTATCCCTCTGCTGTTCTTTCCTGGAGGAGCTGCACACCAATGTTGGTGCCCATGTCAGAAAATGCTGCCTCTCCCCCTCTCAGTGCCCCCTCCCCACTCAGTGCCCTATGGCTCTGGGGGCTTTGAACCATGATGGACATGTCCTGCAGCTCACAGGGAACCCTCGGCTGCTGCATTCCCCACTTTTTGGCTGAGGATCCAGCAGGTGATGCAGAGCCCAGTGCTGCACCATGGGCAGCCCAGAGAGCCGCTCTGCTCATCCTGAACTTACATATCTTTCTCTCTCTCTCTCTCTTCTTTTTTTTTTTTTAATTAAATGACTGCTGCAGGTCTGTCAGTTTGGATGTATCATTTTTATGGCTTACAAACCAATAACAAGTCAATAATTCCTTGATATACTCCTTGTTTGCACTGCAGGTACCATGTCCTCCACAAACCCAGACCCAGGTGAAGCCTGTGCGTTCCTCAGGCCCCAGAACCTGCCCCAGCTGCAGTGCATTAGAGCGGGCTGAGCATGGAGAGATGGGGCAGTGCTGTGAGGAGACCTCACTGCAAACAGGTGGGCTGAGAGATGGAGAGTGGGGGTGAGGGAAGGCCGTGGGTAGGTGGCTTTTAGACTGGGGGTTGGCATGGTGAGACTCAGTGGGATGCGTTTGGCAGAGTACTGTAGGTTTTATTTTGTCTTGAACAAGGTGGAGCTGAAGTTGTTTGCTCTGTGCTGTGCTCAGTGGTGCCCACCCTGCAGGAACAGGTAAGTCTTGGTCACAGCCCTTTGTCCTCACCCCATTGCCTAATCTGTGACTTCTTACTACTGATTAAGCACTACCACTGAGGGTCACGTGCTGTTTGAGCTGCTTTGCTTGTTTATTGCTGGGCTGATGACTTCCTAAATGTTTGATGTAGTCATGAACGTGGATGTACAGAAATCTCTCTGGGCAGCAGATTTCCAACACAACACAATCTATTTCAATAAAGGCTTTCCCTGGTCGCTGTTAGCAGCTCCCATGTATTGCAGTAGGACATGAGTGTCTAAGAGCACCACGGACCCTTGCATCAAACCTGCTGTCGTTTCTCTCATTGTGAACCTGGCAACTCATCTACCTGGCAGTCTCTGAGCTAACACTGCCTGCTGCTGACAGCGCATGAGGGGCTGCGGGGGTCAGTGCCTGGCTGTCCATCCTGGGGCTGCTCATCCTGAGCACTGGGACAGCAGAATGTCTGATGTAAGTGGTAAATCTGCATCATCCATAGCTGTGTGTTGGGCTGGTAGAGGCTTTGTGCTGTCCGAAGCATGAATGTACAGCTAGGTGTTGTGTTGTTACTGTTGGTTTTCTTTCTAAATGTGGCTTTTAGAGATAGAAAAATAGTTTTTGGCTGAATAAATATTTTATTTTTGGTAACCTGTTGTACTTAGAATACAGATAAGGGCTCTGTGATTGCGTGTGGTTTTTGCCTGCCCTGGCTTCCCAATGGGCAGGTTGCTGTGATTACTGGGCAATGGCTGCAGCTATGGCTTGGGACACAGCACAGTCTGTCTGCCTGCTGCTGGGCCTTTGCACATAATGCATCTTGGTTAATGGGGAATTTTGCTGGATTTTTGCTTTGCAAACCATGCTGAATCTTCCAGCAACTTCTTACCCACTCCGCTCATTTCTGTTAAGGCTCAGTAACGTCGACAGAATAATTCTCACTGCAGTGATCTCTTGATATGTCCTCTGCTGGGAGGAAGAGGAAGAGCTTGGCAGGTTCTGCTGCACTGGGTCAGCAGTACTAACTGTGGTTAAGGAACAAAAGGCAACCACCCCCATTCCATCCCATCAACTGGTGTGCCCAGTGGCTGTGCTGCTGTGGGGGCTGAAAGGCATTGATCCTCTGCTCAGGCTGGAAGCATATGTTGACAGAGAGATGGGTGCAAGAATTGCTCAGTTTCAGGGCTGATGAGAAGACTGAAGTGAGAACAGCAGCACTGCTCTTAAGCAGTGGCATTAGTTGAAGCAGAAGGTAATTAAAATGTGATGTTTTGCACACAGGAATGAGCACTGCTGGCCCATTTCTCAGGGCTGGTTGATGTGAGGCTGTGCTGACGCAGCCGAGGATTTGGTGCTCTGCTTTTGGGGTCACTTTCAAAGAAGGGGTTTTGAGTTTCAGTCCATTTATCCACAGATTGATTCCTTTTTGTTTTGGGCAGATAAACGATTGACCTTTTAAGTCAGACTATCTGAAAGATTCTGGCACCATCAGTGCACAGCAAGGCCTCGGTTACTCTGAAGCACAGCAGTCTCGTGTTATCTCCCATCAACTTCTTAGGTGTTTTTGCCTTGAAGTCTGTTTCTCTCAGTTTGTTTCAGAGGTTTTTGGAGACAGAGGTTGAAATGGGAGTGGTGGAATCGCAGCTGGGTGCAGTGTGATTAGGTGCTGGGAGATGTGTCCTATGGATAACATAAGAGAAAACATCTGTGTGGCTTTTCAGATGGCAAATCAAATAGAAAGTATTCCCATTCAATCCTTTTGTGGCACGAGTGTCCAGCTGTCCTCAGAGCCTGACCTGCATTGCTGAGCATGTCTTGGTTTGAGCCAATGGTAGCAGCTCAGCTATTCTGCATCAAATACCCTTCACAGCTCCCTGACTGTATTAACACTGAGGATCCCAGAAGTCAATAAAACTGTGGCCATTTAGTAGAATCATAGAATGGCCTGGGTTGAAAAGGACCACAGTGCTCATCCAGTTCCAACCCCCTGCTATGTGCAGGGTCGCCAACCAGCAGCCCAGGCTGCCCAGAGCCACATCCAGCCTGGCCTTGAATGCCTGCAGGGATGGGGCATCCACAGCCTCCTTGGGCAACCTGTTCAGTGCGTCACCACCCTCTGGGGGAAAAACTTCCTCCTCATATCCAACCTAAACCTCCCCTGTCTCAGTTTAAAACCACTGTCCATATGTGAAGCAATAGTCTTATTCATACCACAGGGAGAGGCCAAGGGAAGGTGAGGCTGTGGCTGAGCACCAAACAGCCCCAAAGTCATTCTGCAGTGTTTCCTCTCCTTCCCTCGTGTTCATTTGGTTTGTGCAAGGGAAACTTTTGAGTGGATTCAAGCTGTTGGTGGTAATGCTCGATCTTCAAGAGCACATCAGGCAGCTGTGCTGTGCTGAGGGGCTGTGATTTGGCCAGCAGCCTCACTGCACATCTCTGTGTTGATTAAACATTGGACCATCTGATGGTGCTCTGAAGCAGCCGCTGTGTAACCTCCTTTGATTGCTGTCCGTATTATAATGATGTAAGTGTGAACCATCAGTTTATAAAACTGAGATAAAGAAAACAGATGGGTGTAATTATGCAGAGTTTCTGGGAAATACTGAATAATATAGATTCTGTGGACTGGGTTAGGCTGTATAGCAATTAAATTTTAGCTTAGCATAGCTGAAACGAAAATGATTATTATGGATTGGAAAAGGGAGCGGTTCTTTATTTTGCTGGCAAAGGGGGGACAACTAATTCAAATGCTTTCACAAGGAGCACTCTTAAATAGTTTTCACCCAAGATCATTCCAATTGGAATTACTAATAAATACCCTTTGAACCGTAGGCGATAATGGGCAAATAAGAGTTTGGGATGTATTTTAATGAGGAAACAGTGTGCAAAGGGGATGGCACTGCATGGAGCAGGGTTTGGAGCTGGGAAGGACTATGAGCTCACTCCATCCTGGAGCTTCTGGGAGGGGAGTGGTGGGCAGAGCCTTCCTGGTGTCCCTACCCAAGGCACAGCTGAAGGGAGAAAGCAGAGATCCCTGTCTGTGCTGGCAGCCCAGTGTGCAGAAGAAGTGCCTTTGCATTGCTGCAGGGTGCCTACAAAGCCCTGGTGTAGCACAGAGGAGGTTCTGCGTGTGGTTCAGCACTAAGAGCAGCAGTACCTCACTGATGCTGCTTTGCTGCTGCTATAGCTTCTCTCCTTTCCTGCTGTCCCCTGGGCAGGCATCCTCTCAAGCCTTCCTTTGTACATAATGAAGCTTGCTCAGCTCTTCGGGGTACGTCTGTTGGAAAGCACTTAGGGCAAGTTTGCGTAGTGACTGCAGAGCGCCGTTATTTCAAGAACTAAACCCAAAATGGTTTGACAAAATAGCTTTTTTTTGTTTTGTTTTGCTTGCTTGGAGACAAAACTTTTATTGCAGCAAATGGAAATAAAATCAATATACATGGAAATGACCTGCATTTTGGGATCCTGGGTATTGTTGATCTAATGCTATTTACTTAATGCCTTGGTAAATGTGTGGTTTGTCAGTCTCAATAGATTTTTGAAGAATATAGAAAACAGTATAAAATTCAAGTGAAGGTATCTTAATCAACTCAAATAGCCATTGAACATGTCATAAGCTGAAGTCACATTCTATCATGCTGCTCAGATTAATGCTGCAGCTTCTCTGGTGATGGCTTTGTTAATAGTCGGGAGGGTTTTAGTGCAGAGGTGTTCTGCATTCCTGGCAGAAGGTTCCCCTTCCTTATTTCCAGCCCAAACTCTGACCCAGTCCAGCCCTTAAGAAGTAATCTGGTTATTTTTAAACGTTCTGTTTAATGTAAGTGCACACGAGATGTGTCTTACCCTGAACTTTATTATTATCCTGGAGACTCCCTCTTCCATTTTGCTGTAGTATATGATTAAGCTACTCATATTTTCAGTCTTTGAGAAGGATATGGACCCAGATGTGGTGGTCTCAGATTGGAGAGTGGGTCACCTTGTTGGAGGGGGTCCCACACTGCGGAAAGGGTCCTTATGGCTTCTGCCACTGGGATCGCTGGGAGTGAGGTGTAAAACCTCTCCTGGACTGTGGAGCCTGGCTGGTAGCTGCTCACTTCTTGGTGTATGGATGCCTTTCTGCCGAGCACAAAATGAGCTTGAATAGTATCTTTTTTTCCCCGTATTTATTTTATAAAAGGCAAAATGTACACTGGAAGATCAAGGATCTATTTTCAGTGAAAAATCTCTGATGAGGAGTTTGTAGATGAGTGTCTGTAGCTTCAATGGCAGTGGTAATAGTGAATGACAAACACCACGTCTAAATGAATAAATTTGCATTCATATTTATTGAAGGCAATCTTGAAATGTCCTGAAGCAAGAGAGGTTCATATGAAAAGGAGAAATTAAGGTGACATTGGTAATCAAAGCAACAGCTTCCTTATGAGAGGCATTGAGTGCTGGGGGCAAAGCCAAGAACTTTGGTACAGCATTTCCGTGTGAAGAACACAGCCCGTGTGCTCCGACCAGCAGTGGGTCACTCTGAGCTCAGCTGGAGATAACCTGGCTGATGGGTCACCTGCAGGGACGCGCACACACAGGTGGTTTCCCCATCTGGCAAAACCTGCCTTGTTCTGCTCAGCTCTAGTTTAGAGGCTGTTCTCCTCCATGATTTTCCTCCTCCTCACTCAGCCCGGTATTTCTTTGCAGCTCAGCACAGTGTTTTATCATTGTCCTCCTGTCACCGTTTCTTCTATGGCAGCAACCTACCCAACAGGTGTTTCAGATCTGGGTACCTCTGGGAGATGGGGAGTGGGGAAACCTTCCCATGGGCATGGCTTTATGGCTGCTCTGACCAGCGGAGTGCTGAGCTGAGGCTGGTGAGCAAACACCAACCGTTTGATGCTCCTTTGCCAAATACAGCCTTCCAATTTTAAACACTTAAACATTCATAAATAGCCAATTACTTCAATGGAAAATCCCTGCACTCGGTGACAGATGGTCAATCGCACCTTGGATGAAAAGATAACTGTAAGAGTCAGCACGGAGCTCTCAATAATGCTTTTTCCACTGACTCCTGTGATGCTTATTTGGGTCACACTGAAAATAGCCCTCACTAAAAGGTACACGAAGCGTCTGCCAAATCACGTCATCTGTCTCGGCTCCCCTAAATAAATACATTTGTACATCAAGGTTGCAAAGAAGTGGATGAAAGCAAATGTTCAGAGTTGGATCCCTGTAAAAATAAATAAACAAATTTAGATATGCTGTCCTCCATTCAATCTGTTGTTCCTCTTGGGTGGAAACCAACAACATGAGGGTAACTTCTGGATCTTTCCTCTACTTCTCCTCCAGGAGGATGCTCGGCTCCCTCTCTCTTGCCAATAGTTAAGAAGGAATCACTCTGCAGATGTAAAGCTCTGGAGTTTTGTTTTTTTGTTAACATTGTACCGTCAGATGTTGATGGCTCTATTGTTGAAAGCAGGAGAACTGACCCTGGTGTCACACATCCTATAGTAAAAAGAGGTTAAATTCACTTACGATCACAGTGTGGTTTGTGACTTGTTTCGGAGGATAGCTGTGCTGAGTTCCCTCTGTATCCTCATTTCATTTGTAAATCTTCTCCTTTATGAAATCTGCTGAAGGCCTGAAGACAGCCTAGTCATTAACTCTTTTAAATAGGATATTGAAATGTCAAAGTCAATCGGAAAGCCGGCGGAGTTGCAAAGATAACAATTTCCTCATAAAGCACACCCGGCATTTGGTGGTTTGAGCAGCCTCCGAGCAGCCCTGCCAGCGCTGTGTCTCCTCTGCTGCTGTGTGCAGGAGCCAGCTGTGCCCATCCCAGCCTGACAGGTGTGTGGTGGTGTGAGCATGGACCAGGGGCCTCGGAAAGCATCGTGCTCAAAGATCCCCATAGACCTTTGTATGGGGTTTAAATGCTGGAATTTCTGGACCCCCCCTTGCAGGTGATGTGGTCCCTCTCCAACAATGGCTGTGCTTGCATGGTGGACACACAGACAATGGTGTGAGTGGGAGGGCCCTTCAATGCACTCGTTGAAACTAGCTTGCCACATAGGTGATGCTAAGGGCTCCTTTGGCTGCACACCTAGATCCCCTGCGTTTCCCAAATATGGCAGTGGTGAGCTGTTGTTTGTCCAAAACCTGCTTTTCTGGAGCAGTTGGGAGAGGAATTTCCTTCCTCACGTTGTGCTGGCAGTGCCTGCAGGGAGAGCTCTGTGCTCCGCTCCTGGCACTCAGTGCTTCGCTCTGTGCCCCTGGGGCTGGAAACTCCCCAGTGCTGCTGCCTGAAAGCATCAGCTATTTTTAGTGCAGGCTGGGAGCGTGGTCTGCATTGCAAATTCAGTCCATGCTTGGCTCTGTGCTCTGCGGTGTCCCATATTATGGGCTGCGGGGGGAGAAGGTGGGTTTCTCAGTGCCAAGCCTCGAACTGAGAGCGAAACCATTTCTTTGCACTTGGTGCAGGGAGTGGTTGAGTGTTTTCCAAGGCTGAAATGAAAATCAAAGGTCAGAGCATCCCTGTTCCCTGCAAAGCCCACGTCATCTTCTATCGGAGTGTGCTGCATCGTTTCCCTCTTTTTGAGGTTACTCAGCTATCCTTGCCAGGGACAGTTTTTGAGTGGTTTGGGCTTTAATGCCCTGCCACGTGCTATCCTGAAATTCCTGTTCTTAGGAGAACCTGTGCTAAATTATGCATAAGTGCTCAGACACGCTCTGTAGCAGCCAGCATTACTATTCTGTCTGCAAAGAGACGTTTAAGTCCTGTGAATGAAATTGCTGGGGTGAGTACTGGTGGCATTCAACTGACACTTAACAGGAGTTCCCTTTACCACCACATAAAATGGATAGAAACCTTTGTCCATGTCTAACAACTTGTGTGCTGAGGGACATCAGGGAAACAGAAATTGCATTCTGCATTTTAGCTCCAGTTTAGTATGTCCGTTTTCCATCATTTTTGTTTCCTTCTGTATTTCTTCTTTATTGCCTCAGCCAAAAATTCTTCCTTGTGACTGGGAAGGAGGGGACGGTGTGTGACAAACATTAGTTGAGTTTCTGAAGGAGAGGGTTTTTAGATGAGGGCAATGTAAGGCACTGAATGAGTGCCCTCTTCTGCTGGGACGGCTCTTCCCCACCTGCTGGCTTCTGCAGCTCCTCCTGCAAGCCCCTCATCAGCAGCATCTCTGCTGGGGGATTGCAGTGCAGATGGGGGCTGTGAGGCACCAGGAACACGCTGATGTTGCTCCAGGAGGAGCTGCAGGGAGGAGAGCTGCATCCCAGTTCCGTTCCCTTCTCTCTATAAACTGATTTATGGCTCACTGTGCCTAGTGGAGGGTCAGGTCTTGAGTCTGAGTGGGGTATGTGGCCAGCATGCAGACCTGAGCTGGGATAGCAGCTGCTGCATGAATCCCTGAGTGTGTTTCTCATGGCAAGGGAGGGGATGCAAACACACAGCGTTCCATCCCTCCTGCAAAACTCAAGTATGGGGTAAGAACAGGTGGTAAACATTCTAAAATATGGATAAGGAGAAGGTCATGTTTATAGCAAAAAAAAACAGGATTTAATATTTTACTTATTATGGTAGGTTTAGTGCTACGCATTCCTGAGGGCAGACCAGGGTTTGTAGGACAGCTTTATTTCTGGGCCCCCTGGGCCAGGGGGCTGTCCTGACCCCCAGTCACTGCTCCTGCTCTACATACACTGAACTCGTGGGGCAGAGCCACTCAGAGCAGAGCTGATACCAGCAGCTTAATGGCTTTCTGCAGCAATAACACAGGAAAGCAAATCCAGGTTTTCTCCTCTGCCAGGCACAAGATGCTAACAAGGGAATTCTTCTTTCCCCTTCGGTGAGAACAAGCCAGAGCCAGGAGTTTTCTTCATCCTGTCTTCCAAAGCAGTCTAATTCCTTGCTTTCAAGCATGCTCACGTGTTTATTTACAAAACTAATGTAGCATGTCAGGAGTGCTGGTGATGCACTGGAACAGGTTGCCCAAGGAGGTTGTGGATGCCCCATCCCTGAAGGCATGGGGCATGCAGCCTGAAGGCCAGGCTGGATGTGGCTCTGGGCAGCCTGGTCTGCTGGTTGGCGACCCTGCACATAGCAGGGGGTTGGAACTGGATGAGCATTGTGATCCTTTGCAACCCAGGCCATTCTATGGTTCTATGATTACAGTCTGCAAGACACTGAATGCTGCAGACCATGGTGGGTACCATTAACAGATCTGGACCCCTTATAAGTAAAATTCCCCCTTCCAAACAGGGCCTGCCCATGGTACAGCCGGGTGCACACAATTCTCTGGAAAGCACTGAGAACTGCTGTTTGTTAGCAGTATGTGCCTGACCCTGCACACTGGTTCTGCTGTGCCAGGCCACTCCTGGCTGCAAGCAGAGGGTGGGTGCCGTGTCCTGGAGCACTGGGCTGTGCAGGCAGCAGTGTGGTTCTGCTGTGCTCTGGTGCATTCTTCAGTTTGTGCTGCAGCAACCTTCTAAAACTCTGAACTTGAGCACGGTTAGCTGTAATGACTGCTCCCATTGAAACTAATGGCACCATTGGAGGGAGGAGAGAATCACTACATGTGGAAGATAATGGCCTTATTTTCTGCAAAGCTGTGGAGGTCCTGGTGTATTGCAGTGGGGCTGAAGGAGCAGGAAGACGTGGTAGTAGCAACAAATGAGTAAGGAGTTATGTGAGCATTAAGGTAAAACCTTTGAGTTACTCACAGTGTTCTCAGTGCGCTGATGGAATCTTTGGGCTGCAGTGACCTTCAGGGCTGGGAGCTCCCCAGTGTGCCTGACCGCTGTTGGGGCATTTCTGGCTTTCAGTTTTGTCTCAATCACGGAAAGGTCAACAAACCGCTCGTTTATTTTGAGCTGATGCTCTGCTGAGCTGACCAACCTTGAGTCTTTCAGTGCTGCTATATAATAAGGCTTCGTCTGCTTCAAAGTACTCTCACAAGTCTGGATTTGTGGCTCTAGAAGAAAACTGGGCACAAGTTAATTACTTTCTAATGGAAACTTAATCTTTTCCCTCTTAATTCCCTTACTTTACTAAATTGGGTTGTAGAAATACAGTGGCCGTCCTGTGTCAGCCCCACTCCGCCAGTCTTTCTGATGTCAATAGATGTGATTCAGGAATGTTTTATAAAAACTGGTCTTTTATGGCCGTCGTGTGAGCAGACCCTGAGTCTGCTACAGTGAGACTGGATGGTTCAAATACAAAATTATGAAGGGTGAAGAAAGGGATGGTGTTCATTTAGTAAAAATTCAAACATCTGTGCTATGTTAGAGTCACGGTGGGTAGCAATTGCCCTGACCACAGCTGTGTCATTTAAATCATTACATCAATATATTGCCAATATGCTATTTTTATTAAAAATTGCAGCATAAAGCAGTATTTATTTTACATTGTCTAGCTATGTCATTGAAAGGAAGGTGATGGGATATCTCATTACAGGCTGTGCTGAACCCAAGAGCACCCAAGCCCTGGAAAGAGCACTGCTGGTGCACCTCTTGGCTCCAGCAGTTATTGAACTGTTTGGAGCCAACATGGCTGCTGTTTAAAAGCAAACCCGGCACAACCAGATGGTCAGTGCTGCTTAAAGCACTTCTGATTTTCCCACTGGCTTTTTGGAGCCTAAATGCCAGGGAACGTATTGAGCGTTGCAGAGCTGGAGAAAACTTGCAATAAAAGTAACTTGTGGAGAAATGCTAATAAAGATCATTGATTCATAAAAGAGGTCCAGAGCTGAAATCTCAGCTATAGGCAATGATAAATAAGAGGAAAAAGTAGTCAGGAGTGCTAAAACGGCTGTGGAGGGAGCTGTTATCCACGGATAATGATGTGAGATTAAATGGAAGAGCTTCTTGCTATGGCTCTTTAGACTGGATCTCTGCCAAAGTGGTGGATCAATTTCCAGGCTGACATGGAAGCTCAGCGCCCTCGCCTTTACACCAGATAACAGGATTGATTTGAGAAAAATTCAGAATACTTGAGTTGAAATGCTTTGTTTATGGCTTAAAAATATCCATAGAGAGCAAAGCAACAAGAGTTAGCAGAGGAGAGTTACATAAAGGATGTCTCCTAAAAGGTTTAACTTAATGTACTTCAGAGCAAACTCTGAGGAGGAGAAAGTAGATGGAAAACAAATCTAATTTTGAAATAACAAAGATAAACCAATAAAGCTGATCCTATCAAGCCTCATTTCAATTGTGGCATAAAATGCAGAGCTTCTTAGCAGATGTAGTTCTGAACACATGGAAAAAAACAACACATTGATTAAATACACAATCAGCGGTGGATCTGATAGAAGTTCCAATAACCTTCAAGAAATCATACTGGGGGCATTGAGCAGTGTTTTTCTGAGAGAGAAAAGAGGGCAGAACTCGAGTTCATCTCTGGAGTACAGCTGGTCAGGACACTGAGGAGCGCTGGCTTTTATGTGTGGGTGATGGAGCTCTGGCACGGGGGAGCTGTGGGATCTCCTCCTTGGGGATCTCCATCCCCACCTGTGTGTGGGGCTGGGCACGGCTCTGGGTGGCTCTGCAGGGTGGGAGTGGGAGGCAGACGGACCCAAAGGGCCCTGCCAGCCTCGGCTGTCCCACCACTGTCACACTGCTGTGGTGGCAGGTAAGCAGTACCTCCTTTACCTATATCTGGTTCCTCCCTGAAGGTTCAAGAGAAGCAATACATCCTATTAAGGAGGAAACTGTGTGAAACAAGAAGTCTCACATGGAGATCCGTTCAGCTTCCAGCTATGAAATTGGTTATAAGAACCAATTTTATTTGGAAACGCTTTCCAGCACTTTTGAGGTGTGTCTTTGGGCTTTGCTACTTGTCCATAATGTTTTACTGTACGTACCATGTGTGTGTGGCACGAGGATGGGCCCATGACCCACGGCCCTTCCACCTGTTGGGCTTGTGGTGGGGTGCTCAGGGTTGCTGTGTGGCTGCTGTGGGGCACATGGCGTGGTGCATGGCATCCTCCAGGCTGGATGTGGCTCTGGGCAGCCTGGTCTGGTCCTTGGTGACCCTGCACATAGCAGGGGGGTTTAAACCCAGGCCATTCTGTGACTCTACTGGGACAGGTGCACCCTGAGGGAGCACTGCCTTTCTGCGCTTCAGATTAGTTCATTAAAATGGGCCTAATCTTTTTTGTGTGGCGTTTATGGTTAAGTATGGCTGTGAGGACCAAGCGCTCACCTGCTGTTGTAGTGCAGTACTAAGCTTCACAGCTCCTGGTTTGGTAGCTCTAACCTGAGTATGTTTGAACATAACGATCCTCCATTGAGAAGTGAATAGGATGGAAGTAAAGCAGCCCACCTGTAAGCAGGAAAAGAGGGGCGTACGCATTACAGTGCTGAGGGGGACCAAACAAATTCTTAGATGCAAATATTGAAACACAGACTTGTGCTGAGCGGTGCTCTGCTGTGTGGGTTCTCACTGCTCCCTCCCGCACAGTGAGCAAGGCGATGGATTCCACTTCAGAACGAAGCTGCCTTTGGCAGGCATGGCTTACTGGCAGCTGGGAGTTCTTTAAATAAACCTGTGCAAAATAAAAGAAAAAGTGGAATAAATAGCTGGCGATACATAGTCCCAAAGCTGAAGACATAAAGATTTCATTCAGAGGTGTACTGCTACCATGCAAGGAAATACATCCTTAGGAAATGGTTTGAATCAGTTCCCTGATGGGGTTACGTTGAAGCTCTCTCCATGCTGTTCCTGGGGTTTGTTTGCTGGGCTCGCTGGGCTCCCAGCTCCAGGTGACAGCACCCTCCTTGCCACAGTGCCCACTGGGAAGCGTTGGCTATTAGTGGCCCAGAACCCTTTGGCAGTTGCACCTGGGGGGGGGGAGAGGGAGGGGTACGAAGGGCAGATTCTTCCCAGAAATGGCCACGGCTGCCCTTGTCATAGCTATGCTGGCTGTGGTGCTCACACCATCCCTTTAGTCAGCAGTGAGGAGAGGCAGGTGTTCACACCTGAGGAGTTTTGGAACAGTTTGGCTCTTGCATTAGTGAAGTATGTAAGCAGAGATTATTAGTGGCTTTGTTTACTTCCATGTGGGTGTCTCCTAAGGAACACAACTTGCTGGCTTCGTTTTCCAATGTGGAACACTGAATTTGAAGAAGTGACGAGGGGAGAATTGAGAGGCTCATGGCAAGTGATATTCTTCAAGACCACCCAGAAACCCTCCTCCATCATCAGCCAATGTTTAGCAGGGATCAGACCTGGTTATATACCTTTAAATAGAAAATGTGCCATGTTTTAATTCCTGGAATCAGTTTGCAGTTCAAACCATCCTACTGCAATAATTTCTTCTTGCAGTACGTGGTTTTGTTCCAGGTGAGAGCATACAGTATGTGTGCTCTTCCCAGCACGCCTTGTGTCAGCACCAAACATTAACTGCCCTCTGTAGCTCTTTATTAAGGCTCTGCTTTATATTCATCACATCACATCAATTTTTAACACCTTTCAACTTCTTTTTCCATAAGGGGGCCTCTATTAAGAGCACACATTTTGGTGACCTTCACCCTTCGTTATATCCTGCCAATAGGAGGAAGTTTTTCCCCCAGAGGGTGGTGATGCACTGAACAGGTTGCCCAAGGAGGCTGTGGGTGCCCCATCCCTGCAGGCATTCAAGGCCAGGCTGGATGTGGCTCTGGGCAGCCTGGTCTGCTGGTTGGCGACCCTGCACATAGCAGGGGGTTGGAACTGCATGATCATTGTGGTCCTTTTCAACCCAGGCCATTCTGTGATTCAATAGCCGGGGCAGAACCAGATGTGCCACCTTCCAATTCTCCCCATGATTTGCAGGCTGTGTGATGTGTGCACACCACAGGCACAGCGCTGAGAGCAGCGCGGCATTGGTGTTACCTGCAGCTCACTGCTTTTGAATACTAAACCCATGTTAATAATTATGAAGGTCAAAAGAGGTGGGCAGGAGCAGGGCTGTGTTTATTGCAAGTGAGATGGAGCCAATAAGGCTGAAACCTGCCGGGTCTGGGCCAAGGCTGCTATTAATTAATCAGTGTCTGCTAACTGGCTGGAGAGCTGCGCAGCTGAGTGCTTTCTTGAAAGGCTGTGAAGGATGCACTGCCCAGCTCTGACCCCGTGTTTTGCTGGGGAACCTGCAGGGCTGTGGAGGTCAGCAGGGCAGGAGCACGGAGCTGGGTGCCAAGCAGCTCTGCAGGTCACGTGGCGGTTTGTCACTCGTCCCTGCCAGACTGCAAGGGCTGCTGCATTTCATCTCATTTTTGTACCCATTCTCTCTTATTATCTGTTGTCTCTGAACTGCCATAACCTGAGCGTATGCTGGAGTTGAAAATCTGTGTAGCAGTGCGTTGTCTGGGTGAGGTTGAGAGCCCAGGCTGCGTGAGGGCAGCAGTGTGCTGCCCAGAGCTCTGCTCTCTGCAGGCTGCTACAGCGGGGCTGCTCTGCACCTGAAGGAAGCATTCACAAATATAAGAACAAAAATCAGACTCTGTAGTTCCTGGAGGGCCTCTCCATAGGAATGCAGTTGCAGAGCTCTTGTGTCAGCTGCAGAGAGGGCCCCGGGGCTCTTCCCTCTGTTCCTCCTCCTTTGCTCTGACTCATTTCTGTGCTGCTTTGAAGAGGGTTTATTCTGATGGATCAGTTCTGTTGGAACGATGTAGCTTGTCTACTTTATAGGCTGTGAAGTTTAACACAGCGATCAGCTGGTGGGCAGATTTTGGTGAAGGAGAGGTGTTCCCCCACGCGGCATTGCCCGTGCAACCAACCACGGGGATCCTGCTGTAGCAGGGCTTGGAGCTGCTGAGCCCCAGAGGTCCCTCTTAACCCCTGCATTCGTTCCCTGCCTGCTGGCCAGCAGCTCAGTGCAGAGTGCTCTCGTGTCTGAGCCACCAGTGAGGGCACACAGCACAGAGCAGGATGAGAGCTCACCAGCAAGAAGCTGCTGGTTTGGGCTTTGGGCTCACAGAGGGCAGTGGGTGAGGTGTGTGAATGTGAGAGGCAGAATGAAAGCATTTGGGGTCCAGCACCGCTCCGCCCCATTCCTCTGTAGGAGTTTCCATCCAGAGTTGCTCTCAGCTGCACAGACAGAGGCGGCTGCTGCACTTGTGTGGGTGTGATGCAGGAGCAGAGCCTGCAGTGAGGGCTGGGCTGCCTGGGGGTTGGTAGTCCTTTGGGAAGCTCGGGGGAGACCTGGTTGTTCACTGCAGAGAGCTGTTCTGAGGGTGGAAGTGTTTGCAGCCAGCTATCGCTGTTTCTGATTCATTGTTGCCTACAGGAAAAGAAAAGAAAAAATAACATACAAAACAAGTGTATTTTTAGGCAGTTAAAGATGACATGAGGAAAATTACCACATCTGGGAGGGTTGATCTAATTTCCTACTAGAGAAAGGATCAGAACAGATGAAACAGACACCACCAGGGCACACACAGCCGCGCTGCAGGTCGAACTGCTCAGCTGTTCTGTCCTATCCTGCTAAAGGGGTTCCTCCAAGAATGTCAGTGCTGTAATTCTGAAGTTGGAAAAGGGCAAACCTGAAGAGCACGGGGCTGTGGCAGTGCTTATGGGCACTCGCAGCCTCGGGGCTGTGTTTGCTGTGCGGAGCTGTGTTTCCTGGGAGTTCGCAGTTAATGTGTTGGGAGCAGGGATCTGCACCCAGGGCAACAGCCGGCGTCTGTAATGTGTGTCCTTCCTTACACGGCCCTCTGACACACGGCTGCTAATAGCTAAAACTATGGTAGGCTGAGTTTCTGCCCTGAGAGACAAACGCAATTTACATCAAGTAAAGACAAATGACACACTTAAGGCATGAATATGTATGGCTCACACCCACGCCCCTGTGCCTCGCTGTGTCTGCCTCTCTGAATTACAGCTGTGCTCCTGTTGCAGTGCTCAGGTTGCGCTCGCTGTTGGAAACAGTTCTTTTTAAAGCCCATCCATCTTTCCCGAGGCAAGCGGAGGTTTATAATGAGAATTTTGGGTTATGCCTTGAAAGGATGAAAACTTGTGAAAAGTCTGTAATCAAAATGCTAAGTACAAAGGTAACAACGAACCTGTTGACAAGATCGTATTAATGAGAAGATAACCGAGCTCGTTGGTTTCTATACAGTCTCCGTAGCCTTGTATGTGCACTGTAGGGCTTTCCTTTCTTTGGGATATGATGGAGGGATTTTTCCTCCTACCAAACTTCTCCTGGGGCTGCTGATAGAGAGACTGCATGGGGATCTGTGTGCTGTACTTCTGGTTGGGTCCCTGGGCTCCAGCTGATGGCTGTGGGCTGGGGCAGCCCGTGTGGGCTGTGAGCTGGGCGCTGTGCTCCCGTGGGGACACTCGTGGTGTTTGGACTCTGAATGCATGCAGTTTGTCCCAGAAGGTGTTTTCTGACTGAATTTATTCATTTGCAGGCATAAATGTATGACTTAAAACGATCAAATGGCGCCTGCCAACAACCAGGCAAAAGGTGTGTGGACATGGCATCAAGGGACATGGCTTAGTGGTTGATCTCGCTAGCTGAGGGTTATGGTTGGACTTGATGATCTTAAAGGTCTTTTCCAACTTAGATAATTCTATGATTGTGTGATTCTATGAATATTTTACCAGCTTCCCCCTTGAAACTTCCCTTTGGTGCCTCGCAGTCAGAGCCGTCTTTGAGCTCCTGTTGCTTTAAGAAGAGCTGATAGGTAAACCCTCACATTATCAATGCAGCCGATGGTCTGCTGAATCCCAGTGCTGGGGGAGCCTGGGCACGAACTTTTGTTCTTCATTTCTAAAATATCCATGAGTCTTTGGTAGAGGCCCAGGCAATGAGCAGAGCTGCGAAGGCAGAATCCCTCTGCAGCTTCAGCTATCTTCTGAAATTAGTCTCTGTTTTGTTTTTGCCCCTTTCTTGTCTTTTAATAAAACATGTTGACTTTGCAGTGTGCTCTCCTTTGGACCAATGCTGGGTATTCAGTGGTGCTTGGACTTCTTCTGGCACCACGTCAGAAAATCAGGAGCCGGCAGCAGTCACTGCGGTGTCACAATGCATGAGCATCTCCCTGCCTGTGGCTGATAGCTCCTGTGTGTTTAAACTTTCATCAACATAAAATCAGCATGATAAATGTGTAGCAATCTGCATGCCATTAGCACATTTTAATTGTCAGGACTCTGTGAACAAAAGGTATCAGAGCACAGATGTATTTTGGAGTGATATTTACAGCGGATATCCAGAAATATTGAATCTTAATTTTAAGATTATGCAAAAAGGTTGATTTTTGTTTAATGATGGATAATCTTCTGCTGATTCTCCTAAGCAGCAGCAAGCACAGCATCGCAGTGCTGTGCCAGGAGGGCCCCTCTGACCGCTCCCTGTCTGGGTGGCTGTGGGTGCTGCCCGGGTGCTGAGCTGGGTGCCCTCTGGGTGCCAGAAGAGGCCCAAGGGCTGCTTCCCAGCAGCTGCTCCAGTCTTTGTGTGAAGGGTACGGACTTTGAGTTCGGTCCTAGTTCAGGAGCAGGCTGGTTGGGGAGGGTGATGCTCACTAACAGAGCTGCTTCCTATAAATGCTGTCATTTAGGCCAGGAGCACTCATTCTAAATGAGATGAAGCTCATTATTTATCTTACAGGTGCAAACCTCTAACCTCATGGACAGAATTTTAAGTCTCATTTTGACCTTTAAGTGTATATCCTCCCCCCTGCAGCCACCCATGTTCCCTGGCTGTGAGTGTGGCTGCTGCCCCTTCCCGGCTCCTCTCTGCCCATGGTAGGACTGGGCCTGGTGCAGCTCCTGGCAGCTGGCTGGGACCAGCACTGCAGCAGGGTGCTCCCGATGCTTAACATTGCTGTGTGGTGGGGAGAAAGTGTTACCCAACCCAAACCATTTTACTAAAGAATGTTTTCCAACCAAATCTCTATTAAGGGGAGGGAAAAAAAAACATTTCTATTGAGTTTCATTTGTAGTCACGAGTTGAGGCTTATGGGATTTTAACCTTTGTCACAGCACTCCAGCCTGTGATGGAATCCTGCCCTGGTGGCAAAGCACTGCTGCATCAAGGTGAGTGTGTTAATCCCTACAAATAACCCATCTCCAGGGCTGCATGGAGGTGGCATCCGTTCAGCAAACCCATTTCATTTCCCTCTGTTTCTTGATGGGGAGAGCAGGATGCCTGACTTCTCTTCTGGGAGAGGAGGGCAGAATGACAGCCCTTGTGGTAAATCAGATCTTACCTAGTGGGTGCACGTTTTGATTAGAAAAACTCAACCAGCACTGCTGCAGGCAGCATGCCTGCCTTAAAATCCTGTGTTTAAGGTACATGTGTACAGTGAGTCAGTATTTCATTTACCTGAAAGGCAAATCAGCTGCAGCAACAGCCTGATACCCATCGTTGGGTTTGGTCAACACCAGAGACCACGCGTCCCCCTGCAATGGGTAGGCAGTGGTACAGCTCCTAATGGGCAACTGCAGCAGAACTTTGCTCTCAGTGCCCCTGGCAGTTCCTGTAACGTGAAATGGTATGTTCCCATCATAACGTTCTGCTTGAGGGTTCCTTCCTTCTCCTTGTGTTGGCTCCTTCCATTCTCATTTGTGTGTCCATTTTCAGTTTCCCTGTGGTGAAATGCAAGGAGAATAATAGGAACACACAGCGTGCTTGGGCTCATGGTGGGCTGGCACTGAGGGCAGCTGGAGTGGCTGCCTGTTTAGCATTCGGCCCAGCTATCCCCACTGCTCGCTGTGTTGGCTGCTGGAGAGTTCCTGAATCACAGCATCAGTTGAAAGGGTCCTGAAAGTCTGTTATTGCATTTTAATGCCATGATGTCTTTGTTTGCCACGAGAGGACGTGGGTCCAGCAACCTGTCTGAGAGGTGCATGCAAATCAAGATGAAATAATGATTTGTATGTAAATACTGGTGTCATCCAGGGGGCTTCAGGAACTGCTGTACAGTATTGCAAAGCTGAGGATGCACAGCAAAGCAAAAAGGCGGAGTGCTGAAGTGATTGCAGAATGGGGTGGGTTTCCAGCCAGCCATAATGGGGCAGAACACCACAATGTTTGCAAGCTGTGATTACAGCAGCATTGGGATGCGCAGGGTGGTGTAACCCCTGGAACCTATAACATATCAAAAATATTTCCAGCAGAAGTTTCAGCTTAAAAATCCTCTGTTGTGGTATGGGGACACTTTATTTTAGGGTGTGACTTCATAGCTTCTCTGATAAACAGTAAACAAAGCCCCACCAGTTGGAGCTCTTAAGAAGTTCCTATTTAATTAGAGCTGCTTTTGGGACTCTAACTGTTCAGCTTTGCAAATGCTTTGAGCCATTTGCAGGGTTTTGCTATAGGTGTGATACAGCGGATCAGATGACCCACAGGACCTCCTTTCAGTCTGCCCTTACAGCACCTGTGACCGACGGTGTGTGCAGGTGGGTTGTGAGGTGTGGGAAGGGGAGGGAGAGCCTCATTCAGAGGCAAGCCCATAAACTTTTCAACAGGCTTTAATAAAACATAACGCTGGCTTCTCGCGGCACATATCGCTCTTAAAACTGCTCAGTCTCTGTGGGCAGTTTAGTGTTTGTCTGTGAAGGATCATCTGAGCATCCACAGTTTTGCTGCAACAGTGCAAAGAATCACCAATTTTCATCTACTTGCTACCCAAAGCTTCTGCCGCGATGGCACTGCTTTGGTTCTTGATCACATCTATCCATCTCCATCCCTGTAACGCCTTGGTTGAGCAGGGATGGACCGGAGTGCTGTACAATCACACAGAGCAGGAGGACCTGTGGGGATGTCACTCCCATTTACAAGAAAGGGAGCAAGGAGGACCCGGGGAACTACAGGCCGGTGAGTCTCACCTCTGTGCCTGGGAAGATCATGGAACATATCCTCCTGGATGACATGCTCGATCGCATGAGGAATGAGCGTGTGATCTGAGACATCCAGCACGGCGTCACCACGGGGAGGTCATGCTTAACCAATCTTGTGGCCTTCTATGATGGAGTGACGGCGTTGGTGGATGAGGGGAAGGCGACCGATGTCATTTACCTGGACTTGACCTCATTGCAGCCTTTCAGTACCTGAAGGGAGCCTATAAACAGGAAGGGAGTAAACTCTTTGAAAGGGTAGATAAGAGCAGGACAAGGGGGAAGGGTTTTAAGTTGAAAGAGGGAAGATTTAGGTTGGATGTCAGGGGAAGTTCTTTACCAGGAGATGGTGAGGTGCTGGAACAGCTGCCCAGAGAGGCTGTGGATGCCCCGTCCATCCCTGGAGGTGTTCAAGGCCAGGTTGGATGGGGCCCTGGGCAGCCTGGTCTAGTAAATGGGGAGGTTGGTGGCCCTGCCCGGTGGGGGGGTTGGAGATTCATGATCCTTGAGGTCCCTTCCAACCCAGGCCATTCTGTGATTCTGTGGGTGAGGGATGCGCAGCTGCAGGCTGGCAGTGGGACAGGTGGGGGTCTCAGCTCCCTGGTGGTGCCTCCTGTCTGTGGGTGCAATATGTGCACCAGGCGCAGGCTGCCCACTGCCCCCCCCCGCCTACATGGAAACCCCCCAGGGGTGCAGGGATGCCCAGCTCTGTGGTTCTGATTCCTTTCTCCTGTGGATGAGCAGTCTGTCTACCTGACTTTCTATAACTGTGTTATTCAATATATGCAATTTCTTATCCATTCTTCTGGATCTTACTGCCTGATTTATGCTGCTCTGGAAGCTCCACAGAAGCCAAGGTACGATCTGAAGTGCTGGCCTTTTGGCATCGGGTTTTAAAAGGTATAAATCAATGACAAAGTGCCCTTGGAAGATGCTTGACTATCTTCTCCGGTGCAGTAAGAACTCGGTTTAAGATGGATGCTTTATGAGGAAATATGCCAAAGCCCAGCAAAGCTGACATTTAATATCCTCCTTAGTTTTCCCAAAGGTTTTCTGATGGATTTATGAATTCACCCCCTATAATATGGAAGTATAATACAGAGCACTGAGGTGGTGATATGCAGTGAATTGTCAATGTTCAATTCCAGAGTCACTTTAGAAGAGCCTGAAGTCTGCCCTTAGGTGACCGCCACAGCCTGAACTCTCCCCATTCTCCCCAGCCCCCCTGCCCTGTTGCCCTGGCTGGGGGGTCTGTCCATCTGTCCATCCGTTCCATGGGGTGCTGGGCATGTTGGCTTGCAGAAGGTTTGGCCTCAGATGTGTGTCTTCTAGAAGTTGTGTATTTTGAAGTCTGTATTTTCAGTATTTTGAAGTCCCCACCTGTCTCCCTGTGACAAACCCTGCAGCACGTTCCCTATATGTGTGATTCCTTTGCTGCCCACAGATGGATGGAGCTTTGCTGTCGGTGTGTGCAGTGGATCTCAGTTCTGCAATATCTATTTTTAATGTTGGCCAAAAATAAATAACTCCATTACAATTCCACTTGTGGTAAGAAATGAATGATTTGATTTAGAGTAAATAGAGCCTATGATGACTGCTTGGCATTGCACCTTGGGGTCATGTGGAGGGAGATGTTCTTTCGCAGTGCTCGCACAGATGGGAGCCCTTGTGCTCATGGGCAGATTAAACATCTGTGGAAGAGAAACAGGAATTAAACAGCACAGCCAGGGCAAAACATACTTCGAGTTTTCACTGTGTTTTCTTTTGTTTTTGTTTTGCATAAAGGACAATTTTGATATCCATGAAAAAAACTTGAATGTAGAGCACGTTCTGTATAAAAATCGAGATGATTATCCTCATTTATACAGCATATATATGAAAATAAATACTAGATCTTCACTTGAGATCTAGACATGGCTACCTATAAATGAAAACATTAACTGTGAAGGCCAAAGTGACCCCACTGGGCACACGCCCAGCATGGTGCATGCCTTGTGCTGCTGCAAGGAAGCCCTTCTAAGGCTGGAAAATCAAGTCCTTGACATTTGGGAACCACATTCTTGGCTTAGCATCTGATGTGCTCATTAAACTTTACTCTTCAGTTCCACAGTGATGGGTGCACTGCTGGTGCTGCTCACCATCCATCCCAGCCCTCCCTTAGGCACCCTCTCTGCAGGCAGAATCATTCATTTCTTTGTGGGACTTTCAGCTGTGCTGCTCCTGCTCAAGCTGGCACGCTTCAGAAAGTTAATTAATTTTCTTCCTGACACTCATGTGAGATGAGTGGGCTTTAATCCCCATTTTGTAAATAGAAAATTAAGGTACAGATAGATTAAGGTCCAAAATATCTATTAATTTTGCTGAATCTGACATGCCTCGTAGCTGGTTCTTCAGACAACCTGGCGCTATTAATTACTTTCCTTTTTAATCAAAGAAATTGACAAAAACAGTAAAGGGAAGGATATCAAGTCGTGTAGTAAATCCCGGTGCCTCAGTGGGATGAATGTTAGAGTGTCCAGGCAGGCTGAATGCCTCACCTTTAAAGCAGAGGTTCTATGACCCCCGAGCTGATCTATTCAAGTGCTTAACCACCCCTTTTGCCTCAAAAGATTTTCACAACGTCTGACTTCCACGATCCTTGCTTCAATTTAAACCGATTACATTTTTCTCTTTCCGTGGGGAGCAGGAGCAGCAGCTTGCTTCCCTTTGCTGTTTGTTGGCCCTTTGCGTGTTTTAGGACTGCTGTGAATCCTTCCTTCATTTCTTCTCTAGGCAAAGCAGCTGCAGCTCATCGTTCTCTACAAGCACGACCTCCCCAGTCCTGCCTGCATGTGAGGCTTCGTCTGGAAAACGTGAGCTCTGGGTAAGTGGATTTGCTGAGGGATTTCCCATGTGAGGGAGCTGCCTGCTCTTCCCACGTTGGTGGGGTTGGTTTGTAGGAAAAGCCAACAGCAGGAGTGAGCAGGAGGAGGATTCCAAGCTGCTTTGGAACTTGGGGTTATCACACCCAGGCTGTTGTAAAGAGTAAAATTCACACAGAGGAACAACTAAAAAAACACTGCTTGCATAGATAGATACATATTCTGTTTGTTGATGTTACTTCAGCATGCACAGGGACAAATGTGATTGCTTTATTGGAATAATCCTGATTCTTAAAAGGCAAATAAATATTAGGACTATTCTCTTCTGCTTGAATTCCTCTTTCTTTGGCCAGCGCCTTCGTTACTTTATCACTACATGGTCAGTAATGGGTGCCATCTGTCAGCACCGCTTTGCCCTTTGTGTCACAGCCATGGCCACTGCTTCCAGCCACCAGCACCCCAACCTTCTGGACACGGCTCCTGTGCTGGGCTGTGACCAATGGTTGGTGGAATTCTGCAATGTTGGCAGTAGTGCATCTTAAACTGAAGCTACTTCAATTCTGAGCAGTGACAGCGTCGATACCAAGCAGATCATCCATCTGCCAAGGGTTCCTTCAGGGTTCTACTAAGTGAAAGCAAGAAGTGACATTTGCACAATGGGAAACGTAGGCTTCCAGCACCATTTTCATCAGTGACCGTGGCACCAACTTTTGTTCAGGGAAATCAGTGCTGGTGGGAGGTAGCAAGAAGGCTTCTTATGTCCTAAAGTTGATGGTGCCTGAAGAAATTACCCAAAATGTAGGATGGCAAAGAGCTGCTGGGCACGTGGAGGCCTGGCTGGCAGCAGGAAGAGCCCGGCCCTCTGGAGTCCTTCTGGAGATAAACTGGGGGGTCACACTTAGTTTGGATTCTCTCTAGAAGTCTTATTCACTTATTTGAGACAATAAAATGTACTGTTGTTATTGCAAGAAAGGAAAATGAAAGATTTTACATGTGAAATTAAACTGAGCCATGCGCTTCATCTCAGCCTTAGTTTGGCAGAGAGGAAAAGCAGATTAATAGTCAAATGTTTGCTGCCTCTTTTATGCTAACACAAAGACATAAACGTTGTTTCAGTTCTTTAAAAGCATATATATATCTGCACTGCCTGTGAGGCTGTGATAAGTGCACACCCAAAATGACTGAAAGGCTTTCTCTTGTAGTAAGTTGTTAATTATGTGATGTATCTGAAAGAGTCGGGGGAATGAGGGGCTGCTGGTGAGCGCTAATTATTAGCAAAACAATAGCTCAGTGGCTCAGATTTTCTATACCTTGCTGCTAATCACGACCACATTGTGTAATTGGAGGCACAAAACATAAAGCATCTACTAACAAGATAAGCAGATGTTCTTGGTCCAATGATGTTTATAGGAACTCACCCCCCTCTAAAGCAACAGCCCTTTACCAGCATTCTTCTTGATTCATGCTAATTATGTTTTCTTTAATGATGGCCATCATACCAGTAGCTATTTGGAGAAATAGCCTTAAAGAGTCTCGTGTCTTTTATGCAACTGTATGTGACAGTGTAGAGAAACTGGAGCTGTAGATCATTTAGTTGGTCTAATTCAAAAACTGACAATCGCAAATTGATGCCAATGGTAGCAATTAGCAGTAGGAAGTAGACTTTAATGATGTCACTCCAAAAAGCACAAGTTCAGATTTGATTTACCATTTATATGCAGATTTGCTGATGTAAACGAATGAAAAGAGATGAAAAACCCTTCCACTCTTCTTTTATATCCACCACACTCTTAAATGATCTAAATGCAAATCCATGTAAACATGGAATAACAAGTGCCCAACCTTAGCTCTGTGATGATGCATCATAAGATGAGCATCAGGATGGTTTGTTTACAGAGCTTAGAAACAAACATAACCACACAGCGTGTTTTGCAGCTTTGTTACTGGTCGGAGTAAACAGACATCTCCAAAGCATCCACTCACTGCTCATTAAGGAGCACCAGGCACGGATGCTCACTGAGGCCCCTGGAGTTCAGGAAAGTCATTTGTGGTAGGCAGGGCTGATGCTGGTGGGGATCTGTGCTCAACGCAGTGGTATTGAAGGTGTTCCACAGGAGTTCTCCAAATCAGAGGTTCACCTGTGGCTGAAAGAGGATGAAATGAAACACTCCAGTTGCTGTCAACCACCGTCACTGTGGGAATAGCCAAACCATCAGGTCTTGGGTCACCCTGCTTTGAGATGAACTCCAATAGTTCCCTTAGAAGCCACTGGGTGTGTCCAATTTAAAACTGATATTTCTGTGTTGCTGTTTTAGATCTGTTTACATTTGATAAGGTAGAATGTCCTATGTATTACCCTGATTTCTTTTCCTTGTTGCCTCTCAAGGTGTTAATATTGCAAAGACAGAATCATGGGCTCTACTTCCACATCAGGTAATCTAGGTATTGAATTAATGCATCTGACGGAAATGAATGATGACACATTTCCTACTCCTAAGGGGATAAAATATTTCTGGTAGATTAAGGGTAAGCAGCAGAACCTTCCAACTTCATCTACCAGTCCTTGGTGCTGTGCTCACGTCTGCAGTCCTTTCTGATGCCACCAGTGACATGTTGCTCATTGCAGTGAAGTTCTCTTTGCATTAAAAAAACACCAAAATGACATCAAGGTTACACTGCTAATCAAAAACAAAGCTAAAATAATTAGGAAGCTGCTCATAGCTCAAAGACAACCGTAATAATGTTCAAGATAGGAAACCGATGGGAGATCAATCTGAGCGCACCCGTGGGACTGCACGAGTCGGTAGGGACTTCCTTACAAAGAGACCGTATTGGAAATGGTGGGATAAAGTAATCCAGATGTCGATATAGCAACACAATTACAAAATGGAAGGCGTCCAAAAGTCACTCCAGGACTTCTGCGAAATCCAATCAGACATCGGAAGGGAAAATGTCATTCTTGAGAAATTAAGGCAAGGATACAGCTAAGCGGAGAACACATCGATTAAAAAAACGGAATGATTTGGGTTCAAATCCAATGAAGCTTATTAAACAAATCTTTTCATAGCAGAGGCCTCAGGTTGCTCTCCCCAGCCCTTCTGCCATATGGGGGGACCTGGTGGTGGGATGACGTGCGCTCTGCAGGATGCCCCTCGGGCAGCAGAGGATGTGCCCTGCGGATGCAATGCTGTCACGCTGAGGACACAACAGTAGCAAGAACGGCGCTGGAGCATTCCTTCCTTGCTGATCCAAGCATTCCTCATTCTGCAGGAGATGCCAAAGCACTGCGCCCCGTCTGTGCAGTGGCAGCAGTGCTGCTTAATGCATTTTTAATGCTGCAAAAGAGGTGACGTGAATCTTGTGAAAGGTTTTACAGTGGAGTTACAGTGTCCATCATTATGGCAATAAAACATTACGGCCTTTTTCCATAGGTTAAGAATGTTTTGGCACTACTCATGAGGGAGTTTTTATTGCCAAAGAACATGGCACCAACAGGCAAGATTGTTATTTCCATAGCAAAGGATGAAATTCATGTGAGTACACATTTACAAAATATTAGTGTTAGCTCTACACAGAGAAATGGCCGAGCCCTTGCTGCTGAGACTTTCCAAAACAAATTCTCTCAAAGATGCTAAGCTCAGGCACTGGGACAGCCAGGGGGCTGTGCTGCTCGAGCTCCATAAGAGGATCCTGAGTAGCTCCTGTGTACAGACAGGAATGGAGATGACGCCTGGGGAGGAGGTCACATTATTTCTAGGCCAAATGCATACATGAAGGTCAATGGAAACAGTCTTCTCTTGAGCCACACACACACTCTATCTACTAACAAAATTACTTTTCCTAGCATGCTTTGCAAAACTCTACTCCACACTGTGAGGCCTCACATGGAGCACTGCATCCAGATGTGGAATCCTCAGCACAGAGAGATGTGGGTCTGATGGAACGTGTCCAGAGGAGGGCCACAAAAATGGCCCGAGGGATGGAACACCTCCTATGGGGACAGGCTGAGAGCTGGGGCTGTGCAGCCTGGGGAAGGGACGGCTGCGGGAGAGCTGAGAGCGGCCTGTCAGTGTCTGAGGGGGCTGTAAGAAAGAATGGGACAGACTGTTGAGCAGGGGCTATTGTGAAGGAGAAGGGGAAATGGTTTCACACTGAAGGAGGGGAGGTTCAGACTGGGTGTAAGGAAGAAGTGTGTGACAGTTGGGGCAGTGAGGCACTGCATGGGCTGCCCAGAGAGGTGGGGGTGGTCCCTGCAGACAGCCCAGGGCAGTGGATGGGCTCTGAGCACTGATGGAGCTGTGGGTGTCCCCGTGCATTGTTTGAGGGTGGCACCAGGTGGCCAAACAGTTCTGTGATTTTATAATAAATGCATTTCCCTGTTCAGCTCACACTGTGCACGTACACTTTCACTGCACTTGCTGAACAATGCCAAGCAGCAAGTTTGCTTTTCCTCTGGATGCAGACCATGGTCGCACCTGGGCACACGGCCAGCCTGCGACGTCCCTGTGGTGCCAGCAGGAGGGGATCTGAGGGGCACCCCATGATGGTGCCTCCACGTGGGGACTCAGTGTGTTGTACATCCTCAGTACAACATGTCCATCACCGACAATGGAGCTTGCCAATCACTCTTTGCAAGTACTCTCCTTCTCCCTGTTTCTTTCTTCTTGGGAAAGGCTTGAGAGCTCTGGAGCTGACTGTGGCAAGCTTAATTACAGCCGGGGGTCTGAGGAAGGCTTTCTGTCCCTCAGGTCTTGGATGAAACATTTCTCCCATCAAAAGCATTGTCTTTATTCTCTTCTTCAGAAGGACTATCAAGGCCCCACATTCCCTTAGCTACAGAAGACAAAGTTGTGTTTGGCTTATTTTGCTTTCTCAGCAGCACTGTGTCATGTCAGTGGGAGTTTCTGCCTCCTCCTCTCAGTGACCCCACCGGCTCTCAGCAGCACCATACTGCAGGCAGTGAGCGCTGTGAGCAATGCATGGAGAGCTGCAGCCTCAGCATTGGAACCCCTCCTGGAGCATCCCATCTCATCCTACTGCTGTGTCAGCCTCCCTGCTCTTCAGTGTGGGCTGCTGCAGCATCATGGGCTTTCACACTGTCCTGAAAACAGCATGGTCAGGGAGCTCACAGGAGATGGGTTATCTGCAAACTGCAAAGCTTACTGAATCATAGAATCACAGAACCATAGAATGGCCTGGGTTGAAAAGGATCACAATGCTCACCAGTTCCAACCCCCTGCTATGTGCAGGGTCACCAACCAGCAGACCAGGCTGCCCAGAGCCACATCCAGCCTGGCCTTGAATGCCTGCAGGGATGGGGCATCCACAGCCTCCTTGGGCAACCTGTTCAGTGCATCACCACCCTCTAGGAAAAAACTTCCTCCTAATATCTAACCTAATATCTAACCCTCATAATATTTAATGGGTTCACCCAGCTTCATCTCCAGCCAGCTCTGCTGGCCCTGCTCTGTTTGGTTCCCAGAGCTGTTTCATTTCTCTCTGTCTCAGTTTGTGCATAGTACAAATATTTCTACACACAACTTGAGGAACGCGTGTTTGAACAACCAGTTGGTGCACGCAAATGAATTTCTCTCCGCAAACACAACAGTCCATTTACAAGTTCATTTGACACTTCTGAACATATTTCCCTAAAAAGAATGAAAGCAGCATATTGTCTCTACAAGAGCACAACATGGACTGTATTTTCCCATTCAGTATTGAAGGTGCAGTTGGGAATTTAGTGGCTGTAACATTCCACCTATGGGACAAACAGTGTCCACAAGGATGTGGAGCGCTTGGAGTGGGTCCAGAGGAGGGCCACTAAGATGATCAGAGGGCTGGAGCACCTCTCCTATGAAGAAAGGTTGAGGGAACTGCTTGTCTAGCTTGGAGAAGAGAAGGCTCCAGGGAAACCTCATTGTGGCCTTCCAGTACTTGAAGGGAACATATAAACAGGAGGGGGAATGGCTGTTTATGAGGGTGGACAGTGATAGGACAAGGGGGAATGGTTTTAAATTGAGACAGGGGAGGTTTAGTCTGGATATTAGGGGGAGGTTTTTCACCAAGAGGGTGGTGACGCACTGAACAGGTTGCCCAAGGAGGCTGTGGATGCCCCATCCCTGCAGGCATTCAAGGCCAGGCTGGATGTGGCTCTGGGCAGCCTGGGCTGCTGGTTGGCGACCCTGCACATAGCAGGGGGTTGGAACTGGATGAGCATTGTGATCCTTTTCAACCCAGGCCATTCTATGGTTCTGTGATTCTATGATTCTATGAAAAGGGTTTTTGTAGCATTCAAGAAGATGTGAAGACCAAGTGAACTTTGGGCATGTGTCCTACAAGCACAAAACCTGAGGAATCATTAGAAATTCTGTGTATTTAGAACACACTGAGCTTGAGAAGCACTCATTGTCTTGAATCTAAGAGCATCTTACTCAAATGCAGTGCAGCCATTTTCACCTGTTTGGTTACCCCTTGGGTCAAGCTGATGGTAAACAGAAAAATACGCTGGGAGCAGAAGACAATTTGGATAGGCCCCACTATCTGTGATTTATTGTTTTAATTAAAAGCTTTTTAAGCTTTAATTAAAAAGGTACATGAGCACTCAGTATTCAAGAAAAATGCCTTTGTGTTTAGGTCAATTGAATAACGTAAAATATAATGAGATACATATTTCTAGGCTGGAGCTTCGCATGAAAAGAAGCAATGTGCATAATTAAAAAGTAAATTCAAGCTGATAGAAGAGAGCTGTTGTCAGACGAAGTAAAAGGTATGCCTCAAATTAGCACCAGCAGAGAGGGGTTTTTTCTTTTCTCACTGTAGCATCCCTTAAAAATCCCATGGTACAAATTGAGTCGACTTCATGGACGTGTATCAAAGCCACTGTGCTAAACTGAGTAACAGGTTATTATTTCTGATCCTAATGATGCCTAACGCAGAGCAGACAGTACAAGCTGGGATCTGACAAGCTGCAGCACAGAAATGGGAAGCTCTCTGTGCTGCAAACCACCCAAGGCTGCAGCAATGGGAGATGCCACTCCGCTTCTGCTGCTGTAGGCTCCCCGGCACTGCATTGGCCCAGCACCCCACTGTTTGTTGGATCAGACCCCAACAGGGGATGCAGCACTATGGGGCAGTGGGTGGTGCATTTCAGCAGTGGGACAGTGGCTGTGATCATCTCTGCAGGCACAGATCTGTATGAGCACAGCATGCAGCTCTCATTCATCACTTTGGTGTTGGTGTGCACAGTCCGTGGATACTCGGAGAGAAAGTTATTTCTAAACAGCCTTAATTTGTTCTATAAAAACATCTTTCCGTCAGCACATCATTATGTGTCAACACTGTAAACAGTGATTAAACGCAGTGAATGAAATTTATGAAGATTGTTTTAGCTGATTTGGACTGGAAAAGCCCATTCCCAGTGTGTTTGTATCAGCTCATGAACGCCTCCTGTGCCGCAGGTGCACTGCTGGCATCCCAACCCAACACGAGCTCTGTGCAAAGCTATTCTCAGGGCAAGGTCACTGCAAAGGGAGTGCATCAGGCAGTGCCCAACTGCATAGGAGTGGAATGTGCTCAAATCATTCTTGATCCCTTTTTTTTTGGTGCTACAAGTGGCAGAACAACAAGTGGCTGCAGCTGGAGCACTGAGGGGCTGGGGCAGGCACAGCTGCAGCTCATGCAGAATTAAGGTCAGTATCTACAAGAAGGAGTGGCACAAACCTCTCTGGTTTTTGCCCCAGCACCAGGATTGTGATCTGTGCAGTAATGCTGTGTATTGAGGACTTTTCTCCTCAGGCACTTTACATCAGGATGTTGTGGTCTCTCCTCACTAAGGGAGATGTTCTTGGTTGTGCTGTGTGCAATGTGGGAGCATGCATGGTGCCCTGCTGAAGGAGGAGTCCTGCCTGGCAGCCTGCAGCAATAGGTAGGTGTCTGTGCTTTAATAAACCTGCCTGATGCTTTACAGTATTGCTTGGGAAGTGAGTAAAGCAGATCCTTTTTGTGAATGGGGCCTCAGAAAACTCATAAAAGCATCCATGCAGCTCTTGAGTAGGGTGGAGACTGTGGCCCAGGGAAGGATAGCTTTGCTGTGAAGGCACCACAGGATGGCATAGCTGCTGGTGAGGATATTCTGTGCATCACCAGTGGGGCTGTTTTGTTGTAGTTTGGACAGGAAACAGAGATTAGTGCTTTGGATTGGGTGCTGGGCTGGTACTGCTGCCTTTTGGATCAGCAGCTGAGTGCTCTGCCCTGGGCTGCTGTCCCAGTGTGCCTCAGCCATCCCAGCCTGCAGCTCGGTCGCTGGACTTACTGCTCTTTGTCTCTATTTATTTCCTTTTTGGCATTCTCCTGCCTGCAGTGTGGTGGTGTTGGACCATTTGTCTCTGAATGCAGTCATTTTCTTCTTGACTATCTGTTTGAATTAAAATTAGACCGCAGTCAGGCTAACAGCTCCTTGGTTTTGTGCTAATTAGCATCTGATGAGATACTCCAAAGTTACGCCACAAAGATTTGTAAAAAAGAATCTTTCCTTACTTAGAAATTTCAGTTTTAATTTTAAAGTCAGAACACATCTGTGGCTTCAGGTGAGCAAAGTGGGTCTCTGGGAAGGCTGTGCTGGGGTACAGCTGTCAGAGTCTCCTATTGCTTTGGAGTCCCGTGGCTGTGTGGTAACCTATTCTAGGCACTGTTCATACCATTTTTATTCATCGCGTTATTCAAACATGGGGCTATTGACTGTTGGTGTTGTTTGCATAGCCATTTATTAGCTCAGGACTGTTTGTGCCATTACCCACCCCTCACACTCCTGGAGATGCTCTGGCAGGTGCTGCCATCCCTCCTTTCCCCCCACCAAATAGGTCACTGTCACCTTTCCAGCTAAAAACACTGCACTTACTATGCACTTTGTTTCTGTCAGGCAAACTTCCCAGGTCTGTGTTTCTCCTGCTTATGTTTCTGTAAATCTAAAATGACTCCATGGGCTCAGTGATCCATTCCTGTTTAATGAAAAGTCAACTTAATTTTCCTTTTCCCACAAGGAGGCCAGGTCTCCAAGACATGCAGCAATGTCTGTGAAGCAAACTTAAATGTATGAAGCTTGATTTGAGTTTTTTTTAACACTGCATTTCTGTATAAGAATACTATGCACTAATACTGCATTGAAAAAGCAGCTGGTACGTCTACTCATTAACTAGCTATTATTAGAAATTAATGTTTCTAGACTTTCTACATTACATTTTGTTGCTGACTACCATATAGCCTTGTACAAAACCGCCTCATTTGCTTGCCAACAGGCTTTGTGATTTTGTGGATTTTGCATTGGTGAACAATCTTCTTGCCTTTCTTACTGAACTCACATCTGTCTTTGTACCTTCCTGTTCTTCTGCTCTTCCCTCATCAATCCAACATCTTCCCCAATGTGAGGTGTCCAAGCTCATTGACACTGCTCCATAACCATTGAAGCATATGGCACTCTGCACATATTTCTCTCTCCCCTGAGCAATTTTGCCATTAGTGGAAGTCTCTCAAGCAGCAGTGCTTCCAGTTTAGGAAGACTTGATAACACAAGCATTATAAAAAATGTTTAATAATTAGTCCTATCCTCTATCTCTGGGTTGTTTTATGACCCATGTTGGCAGTGCTCTGACTAACCTGGATCCCACCCTGAGCAGGAGGTTGGACCAGAGCTCTCCTCAGGCTTTTCCCAGACTGAACCATCAGCCTGATAGGGATAAAAAATTGGTCCAAAATAGGTCAGTTGACCAGAACATATTGAATCACTTAGATTAAAGTTTAATCTCTCTAATGATTAACAAACTAGGAAAATATGAGTGGAAAAAAACTTGAGGAAAGTGCTTTGAGCTTGAAGTGCTTCAACCATATTACTGGACAAACTCAACAGAACAGCACCAGTACTGTTGGCGGATGGGTTCAGCCCAGGATCTGCCTTCTGCCAGACAGGAGAGGCCCAGGGTACCACCAGGATGAGTAATGTGATGTGGGGTGTGTGTGTGTGCAGCTGGTTATAGTGAAAGAAATGATGGAATTTTGCACATTTGGTTAAAAGAGTTCACTGAGAATGTTCATTGTCCATCACAGGAGCAGTGACAACTAATGGTGAGATGCAGTTTCAGACAGCTTGGCTCTGAGGTGTTGCATACACAGCTTTGAGAAGCAACTCATTAACATCCTTTAGTCAAAATCTTGAGTAAATGTGTGAGGCATTGACAAGCTTGGGCACTGCTAGGACAAAACCCAGACCTCCTCATGAATATGCTGGCTTGATGTAAACCCAGAGCTAAATAATTGAAACTGATTGCACATGTCCTGCAAAATGGCAGTGTGAAGTCCTACAGTACTTGAGTCTGTTTCTGGAAGTAAAGATGGAACATACAGCAGCAGCTAAAATTAACACCAGTTCTGACTCCCTCTCTGGCGGCTGCTGGTTCCTGTTTCTAAGGAAACAGACAATAAGCTGGTGTGAAAAGATGTCTGAAATGCTCAAAAATATTTGGAGTCTAATTCTATTGGGTCATGTTCTGCACGTTTTATGGTGGGCCCTTTTCTCTGCTTGGTAAACAACTTTCCAACTGAAATAACTGGAATCTCCTTTGTAGCACTGCAGCTAGGGATCTGATGCACAACCTAATATTGCCATACTTTATTTCGAACATATTTTGAGGACTTGTCTGTTTTACTGTTCTCTTGTAAGACGCTTTTGTCAAAAACTAATCAGCAGTGAAGCAGGAGTGCTCACAGCCCTTCCCAATGGCACCAGCCCTCCCCAGTGCTCCTCACCCAGCCCTGTGTCCATGGCTGTGCCTGAGCCCCCACAGGGTCAGCCCTGCTTGGTGGGGGCTCGTTTTACGCTCAATCAAGGCAGGAGGTCTTGAGCTCTCCCCAAGCAGCTCTTCATGCTTGACCCCCTCCTAAAAGCCTGACAGAGACTTGTGGCCACGTGTTTTAGCCTGGGACATCAGGAAAATTCAATGGCTTGGGCAACTGCTGTTTTACAGGGCAGGATACTGAGTGTGTTGTCATGTGGGAGCTTTTGCTGGAGGAAAGTGGGGTTTATCATCTCCACACAGATGGTTTAATTTGCATTCAAGTTTGAGAAGACCGAAGGGCCAATACATGTAGATTTCAGAGCAGGGTTTCAGGAGGGCTTTCAAGCAGGTTGTGGAGCATGGGATGGGAGGGGGAAATGGAATGTGGAGAGGGCGGCTTCGTGCAGTATGTGCTGCATATGGTGAGAGAAGAGACAGAGTGGTGCTCTCCCTCTGGTTTTGTCTTCAATCTTCCTCTTAGGAGGAAGTTTTTCCCCCAGAGGGTGGTGACGCACTGAACAGGTTGCCCAAGGAGGCTGTGGATGCCCCATCCCTGCAGGCATTCAAGGCCAGGCTGGATGTGGCTCTGGGCAGCCTGGTCTGCTGGTTGGCGACCCTGCACATAGCAGGGGGTTGGAACTGGATGAGCATTGTGGTCCTTTTCAACCCAGGACATTCTATGATTCTACTACTGTTTTCCTGTAGTTGCAATAACATCTTTCATTTCCTCCATTCCCTGTCCCTGGCTGTTGTTCCTCAGGGCTGTATCCTCTTCCCCTGAATGTTTATCTCTGCTGCGCTCCCATCTCCCACACTCCGATATTCATTGCGTTGCCATCTCCACTCACACCCTGACTCCCTCTGACAATGACACATTTATGAATCAACATAAAACTTGTTCCAGCCGCTCTTACAAGAAGCACTGCCACACACGCAGTGCCTTCTCCAGCCACGCTCTCTGAGTACAGTCTCCTGCTGACAGAGTGGCTGCTATTTATTTGTACCATTTGTTGAGGCAACAGCTATGTTCTTGTTCCTCAGATTCTGCTGTAAAATGCAAAAGTACAATTATAAAGAACGTGTTCTTCAGGCTGCTCATCATTCATTGTTTCCTGCTAGTTGGCAGCTTGTTCTTGAGGCACCATTGTTTCGCATGCACTTTTATTTAAAAAGCAAATGTAAATGCAGACCCAGTGAATCTAAATTTGCAGGCATAACATTGCAATCTTATTACTCTTACCTATTAATTCTAATGTTTCCTCCACCTCTGCTTAACATACTTAAGTACTCTGCTTATTTACGCTTTTCAGGGTGGAATTCTGTTTTTATTCTACATGTGCTCAAATGGCTCTAAGTCCTCATGAGGACTTTGGGTGTTAAAGTTATGATCTTGAGAGCAGAGCCCCGGTCACCACAAGAACAGTCTAATTGGGAGTCCAAATGCACCTCCTTGTGCTCCTTCATCTACAGTACCAAGGTGGCGTAAGGAAAAGTAATTGGCTTTAACCATTATTTCCTTGGGAGATCTCAAGGGTTAACGTCAAACTTCTCTATTTGCATGTAGGAGGGTTTTTAATGTGGTTCTTCTGCAGGAATATGCTTCAAAGGAACAGCACAGAAAATATTCTGAACTATGACTAAGAACCAGTGATCAGCAGAATAATCTCCATCTGTTTTGCAAAATCAATTCTTGTGCAGTTGGCCAATGGAAGTATTTCCAAATGAAATGGAAGCATCAAACAAACGCATCTGTGAGTTAGAACCTCTCCGTAGCTGGTTCATATGTGCAGCAAATAATGATCATAAAGGACATCTGTTACTGTTTGCAACAGGCAGCAAGCCTAGATTTGCAAGCACCTTGTTTTGACATTAACTGGCAGATGAGGAGACTAATTTTTTAGTGAAAAGGTTATTAAGGTACCTAAGGATGTGGAAAAATTTGGATTAGTCGCAAAGGTAAAACACTAATTAATTTAAACAAAACACAGCAAATGTATACAAATTGTATGCTGTTTCCCTTTGCCCGCTCATTTCATTACTCCAGATCTACAGGGCCTGTTCCTGCAGGGGGCTTTCTTCAAAAGCATGACTGTGGTTCCAGATCTGATGCAGTGAAGGCGTTAGGTGAGTGCACCTCTGCTGTGCAAGGTCTGGCCCATGGCTCAGTCAGTCCTTTCTCAATGCTTATGTAATACACAGAGCACCCAAAGCTTGCCAGTTGTCCCTCTGTGCTCAGCCTGGGTCGGTTCTTGATGCCATCAGGTCCCGCTTCTGCTCTTCCTCTTTAAATATTTGTTGAGCAATGCAAGACCTTTGCTAAAATTTGTCAGCCATGTCTGATTGCTCATTCTCATGACAGCATTTTTCTTGGCACTGCCAGCATCTGTGGTTCCCTGTCCCTGGAGGTGCCCGAGGCTGTGGCTGGGCCCTGGGCAGCCAGAGCTGGGGTGGGTGTGAGTACCCAGCCCTTAGAGGGTAAGGGCCCTTCCAACCCAACTGTGCTGGGCTCACTTCACAGCCTGCAGGGGTGAAATATGCAACCAAACCGAAGCCTAGAGCTTTGTCTGGTAGTGAACAGAAGGCTGAGAGACTGAAAATGGCATGGAGCTTGATGCAGACAATGCCGTTTTGGGTACACATTCCTATGGGTTTTGCCCAGAACTTTGAAGTTCTCACAGTGCAACATTTTTCTCTTTGCATGAGAAGTGACTGCTTTCAGTAACCTCCAGGACTGACCTACTGATGTAAATAAGTCTTCCTAAATGCCAACAGGGGAGATTGGTTTAAGTTTTTTCCTACAGGAGCTTCTACCAGCTGTGCACTGTAAGCATGAGTATTTCCTGTGCAGTCCCCCTTTTCCACCCTGATATCACAGCATCCCAACCCCCATAAACACACGGAGCCCTCAAAAAGTGAGCAAAACATTTCAGCTTTAACCTCACCTCAAAGATTAAAAAAAAAAAAAAAACAACCCAACAATTAAAAATCACAGCCCATCAACTGTAATCTGGAATGTGTTCGTCTCAAATGCTGTCGCTTCTTTCTGAATAATTATGAATTGTTTACATAGAGGAGTGATTGCTTTATCAAGGGAACAGGATGAGAGCAGTACTGGGGTTGGGAGGTGGGGGGGTGCTGCCCATCTCTGCAGCGGTGGTGTGAGGCATCGGAGAGTCACTGCTCCGTGGCTGCTGCGAGATGAAGCAGATGGGCGAAGGTAGAGATAAAAAGATATGGCTGATCTGTGCTTGTGGGTGTCCTCACTGAGAGCAGCTTCATGAAAGCTGTATCCTGCAGGATCAGACCTGGGAAGCGTGAGGGAAGGGTGCGTTGTTTGTTTTCCCTCCATTCATCTTCCCCATTGCAAAACAACTTGGTGTTAAATTGCAAAACTCTAATGCAGAAGAACAGCCCTCATGTTCCTTCTGAGTGTGTTCAGTGGGACAGCAGTGCTCTGTGGAGCTGTGGGCAGCCTGGGAAGGAGTCAGTGTGAGGCTTGGCTGCACCTGCATGTGCGTTCCTGAGCCCAGGAAAAGGCCATCAGCTGCCTTGCTGCTGCTCTGCTCTGTCTTGGGGGGATATATTTATTACTGGCTCTTAATGAGAGCTGCTTTCTGGCACCTGGATGTATAGAAGAAATCTGGTCCCACATGCTCACTCTGCCATTTCCTTCTTAACAGAGTGGTCTTGTGCTGGAATAAAATATTCTGACTGGGATATAGGAGGGCAGGGAAGCCTGTGCATTCCTTGTAAGGACACAGTTTGTGCTCTATTAACCCAGCTTCCGTGCCTGAGGAGCTGCAGACCCATATCCCAACTGCAGAGCTGGTGTAGTGACTCCTTGCTGCAATGTCCTCAGAGCTGTGGGCTGGAGATGCTGCCTGGGTTTCTGCGTGCTTAGCTGTGCTGGGAATTGAGCTGCTCTTGCTTGTGAGCTTTACTACTACTGGCTATTAAACACGGTGGTGCTGAAGTGGAGCCAAATGTTTTGCAGTGTGTAACCCCCACGTGTGTGGATGCTGCAAGTCTGCTGAGGATTTAACATTCATTTCTTCCTGTCGTTGCTCCTGGGAGAACGCAGACCTCTGCAGCCTTGGAGTTTGAACATGCTGCAGGATGGGAGCAACAATGAAAGTAAAGCTTGTAAATCATGAGATTAAGGGATGGCAAATGTTCTCATCCTGAACATTTGTCTAAGTTAGTTTATATTAGTTTATGATCTAAATCAGCCATATTCTGTTTCTCAGAGTTGAGAGGTTGCATGTGAAGAACAGAATATGCTGCATAGTGTGGCATCAGATGTCAGGAGACAAAGGAGTGGAGCTGGAATTACTTCTCATAGTCACCTGATGAAGCTATGCTCCATTAATGTTCCCTTCCCGACCGATTTCTCAGGGCTTAGCAGCCAGGAATCAGATGGGGCTTCCAAAGCAGGACTGTAACACTTTGTCCTACAAAGTCACACCTGGTTCCAGCATGAGGGCTGACATCTCATGGCACCTTTCTGAGGTCAGGAGTGCTGTCACTGCCAGCAGGCAGATGTGGGACTGCAGGGATGGGGAAGATGCTGACTGGTCAGCTGCAGTCCCCCCATTGTTGTGTTTGGTCCCATGTGGCTCCTACCCAAGCAGTGCAGCCCAACCACCCCATTTCTGCTGACTCCCAGGGGGCTGGCTGTGCTCAGCTATGGCAGGTTGTGGGCTGATCAGCAGCAGTTTCTACCTGGGGATTTTGAAGAGTTTGAGATTTATTTAGTTTTGCTTCCCATTTGTCACAAATGAGATTTCAAACTCGTATTTGTGGAACTTGAGATGTGAGAGATAGAAAAGTGAGGCTGTAAAAGAAGGTGGGGAGTGGATGCGTTGCTCCTGTGTCCAAAACAAACTTAAGACTTATTTCTAAGGAAAGAAACATAGGGATCAGCTGTAGTGGAGACAGGCACCTGCCTCTCGCAGTGCCATAAATAACGGCTTCTGAATGCTCCCAGTAAAATCTGCTCTCTCCCTTAAAGAAATTAGAGCCTTTCCCATGTTAAAGCACCTGCTGCTCAGTTCATGGAGCTCTATCTCAGAGGAACATTATTTCCAAAATAATGTTATTGCAGCAGCAAAACTCCATGCAGTGTCCGAATGTGAGCAATGGCTGTTGGCAGCGCTCTGTTTTGAAGATCACATCGGTGTGTTGCTCTGGTTCTCATCCATTCATATCTATTAGTACTTGGGTTATAACATAAATCATAGCTGCACTACACTTATTGCCTGAGCAGAAACCAGAACGGTGGGGTGGACCAATGCTGAGGATAAATTATCAAGAACACTGAGTGCTGAAGCTCCTGAATCACATGGGGGTTTTCTCAGTAAAGGTAAGATGGAAGTTTTTCCAAATTCTAATCAAATTTAATCACAGAATTGCAAAGTTTGGAAGGAACCCAAGGGGGAATAGTTTTAAACTGAGACAGGGGAGGTTTAGGTTGGATATGAGGAGGAAGTTTTTCCCCCAGAGCGTGGTGACGCACTGAACAGGTTGCCCAAGGAGGCTGTGGGTGCCCCATCCCTGCAGGCATTCAAGGCCAGGCTGGATGTGGCTCTGGGCAGCCTGGTCTGCTGATTGGCGACCCTGCACACAGCAGGGGGTTGGAACTGGATGAGCACTGTGGTCCTTTTCAACCCAGGCCATTCTGTGATTGTATGACCACTGGAGATCATCATGCTCAACTTCTTTTTATATTATGAATGATATAATTAAGAAGAATTCTTTTGTCTAACATGTCAGGATTTGTGGCAGGAATAGTCTCATATTGTTGACATCTTTATCTCCTAAGTTCCTATTTGTGTGCTGAAACTGAATTCAAACTGGAACCAACTTTGGCCAATAGGGTCCAACCAGTCATGGCTCAAGTGACCGGCTGCAAAATAAATACGTGTCTGGCATAAGAAGAAGGAATGGAAGCATGTTTTCATGGAAGCCCTTGGTTAAAACATAACCTCAGCATTGCTGCTGCTGCTTTGCTTTTTCCAACAAATGAGAACCTGGGGTGAGTGATGCTTGGAACTCAGCCCATGGGAGCCGACGTCCTGCTGAGTGCAGAGTGGGAACGTGTGGGGATGCAGCGCAGCTCTAATTCACGTTAGCACAGCTCAACTGATGCTAATTCAACCGTTCTGTTCTGCTGATTGCATCACTCAGGGACAGCACTTTTGCAGTGTGATCACTCTGTCTGAAGTGGATTAACTTCAGCTGGATGGCTTGAGGTGATTTTTTTCATGTGAAAGATGGAAAAAAGAAGGAAAGGCTCATGCTTTTTGGGTAGAATGGGACTCATTCTCCCGGATGAGAATACTGAGTGAGTTACACTTGGGCATGGATGTGTGCTTCAAGTGAGGAACAGGTCTGCAATCTCTCACTGAAATGCAGTGACAACACACAGTGACATTGTCACATGACTACAGTCATAAAAAGAAGGTGGAAGAAAAGGCTTGGTAGAAAATGGCAGTGACAAATGGGGATGGAAATAAATGCTGTTGGTATTCTTGCTGTATGTGCACGTGAAGCCTATATGGAACAGGAGAGATGTGAAATAACACTGAGACATCCCAGGTCTTGTCTTAAAATATCAGGCTAAACAAAACAGAGTTCTACCAAACCCCTCTGGAATGACAAAAGAAGGAAAAGCCAACCAAACAACAGCTTTAGTGTTGTAACAAATGCATCACCTCTGCACAGCCAAGAGCAGGTAGCCCCACCTGGGCTGTGGGGCCACTGCCTCTGCAGGGTCTGGGGGCTGTGGCTGTACTTGTGTAGGGTGTGAGCTTAGTCCTCTATTCAAGAGCAATCCTTGGTGGTCTTTAAGCTACTCCTATCTTGATGCTCATGTATCAGTTATGGGGAACACATCTTGCTTTGCTCTCTTCGCCTTTGTTTCCAAATTACTATTTTCCCAATTATCATAGAATCATAGAAAGGTAGAATGGCCTGGGCTGAAAAGGATCACAGTGCTCATCCTGTTCCAACCCCCTGCTATGTGCAGGGTCACCAACCAGCAGACCAGGCTGCCCCGAGCCACATCCAGCCTGACCTTGAATGCCTGCAGGGATGGGGCATCCACAGCCTCCTTGGGCAATCTGTTCAGTGCGTCACCACCCTCTGGGGGAAAAACTTCCTCCTAATATCTAACCGAAACTTCTCCTGTCTCAGTTTAAAACCATTCCCCCTTGTCCTATCACTATCCACCCTTGTAAACAGTCATTTTCCCTCCTGTTTATATACTCCCTTCAAGTATTGGAAGGCCACAATGAGATCTCCCTGGAGCCTTCTCTTTTCCAAGCTGAACGAGCCCAGAAGAAGACACTCTGCTTTATGGGAGGTGTTTTGTACCATCCCAGTGTGAGTCAACCTATCACTGCAGGTTGTCCAGCCTGGTGCTGGGGCAGGCTTCCCTGCAGTGCTGCTCAGCTGCTGGGGCTGGCAACTCTGTGCTGAAAAATAGAGGTCCTTTGGAGGTCGTTGCGAAGTAATGTTCCTGCTGCGGTGGGGAAATGGGCCTTTGACTAATGTGGCATTTCCTTGCACATTTAAGTCACAGAAAGCGCCCCTTCCTGAAAGGTTGCTCGGGTGAAGTCAAAATATCATTCCTCTTTCCTGTCAATAAATGCTGGAGCTTTTGACAGCCTTCACGGAGCTAACCTTAAATTTATTCTTTGTATATGCAGTTTATCAAAAGGGCTTGGAAAGATCATTTTAGAACAATGTTTTGTTGCTCTCTGGAAACACGACGTGTAAATAGTACTTCCTCAAGCATTTAATTTACACTTTGGCTTTTGATTCCAGACTTCAGAAATTCGTCTCTGTGTTTCAATACACATCCCTGTGCCTGTGCTGAGGGTTTTGGTGAGGGTGCTGCAGCCATGTAGTGAGGAAAGAAGCAGTGCTGGCATTTTGCAGGGGCTGCTCCCCTCGGGGCTGCTCAGCTGGATCTTATGGCAGAGGTCTGAAGGAAGCATTCCTTTGGTTCTCAGAATCATTGAAGACACAGTTTACTGCATCTCACAAGATGGCAAAGAGCTCAGTGCATCTGGCAGTGGAAAAGCTGGAAAACTAAGCTGACCCACGAGCAATTTTTGTCGTACTGTGCCCTGAGCTGATGTACTGCTGTGCTTTGGAGGCCAGGTGAGGCCTGGGGGGCTCAGGGCAGCCTGAAGGGGAGCACAGCAGTATTTCTGCAGCTCCAAACCCAGCTCTGGTCTGTGCTGGTGTTACTGGGTAGGAGAGCTGGAAATCATCAAGTCCTGCTGCTCTCGTGTTGGCTGTGATACAGGCAGGGGATTTGGGTTGGTGGTTTTGTTTTGATCACCTCACATCAGTGTTCCAGGAGGCTTTGATGTTCCATTAATACAGACGACCTTTTTTCCCTTTGCATTCTCCCCGTTGCCTACTTGCAGGGTTACGTTGTCTTTCCAGCATCTGTCTTCCCATCTGGTTCTCTGGCCCCTGGGTGGCACAGCTGTTAGCAGAGCAAACAGGTATTTGGGTCAGTCCTTCCGGATGGTCATTTTGCATTGAGCTGAGCTCAGTGTCCATCCAATGTAACGGCAATTACTCCCGTTTTTAAACACCCCATCTATTTTCTTAATGGGAAGTTAATTCCATTCTATCTAAAACCACCTTTTCACCTTCCTGCTGGTTACAGAAGTGCAGGTGGTGCAGGCTCTCTGACACAAGCATCAGGTGCTCTCATCACACCGAGCCTCAGCTGTGTGCTATCACACTATTCGGGGACCCAGACATTTTAGCAGCATAAAGCGGTGCTTCCTCGGGTCTGAAAGATCTTTGCTACTGCGTGGGGTGAGAAGAAGTGACTTTAAATGTGCATTGCCCTGATGGCAAGAGGTGAGAGCATCTGAAGTAAGAGCACAAGCCGGGGCCACTTGAAGTCAATGTGCTGGAAAAATAGCATCTTTAGTGTTTAATAGGGTATTTCAAGGATGTGGCAGTGTATGCTCTTAATAGTTCTTGGAAAACATACCTAAAATCTGACAAACTTTGGGTCAGGGAGAGGGGACCTATTCTGGTGTATTGAAAGCCATTGTTTTTTACCATTATCTATCTGAATTGAGGGCTGGCTTGCTTTCTTGAGATCTATTTTTTCCTTCTCTTAAGAGAAAAGATAGAGCAGCTCAAGTGGCATTTGGCCAGCTCAACTGACAGCTGTCTTTGCTTGTGTCTGGGCTGTTTTTATCTCAGCCCAAATATACTGCTATAAACAGATGATGCACTGAATTTTGGAGACTCTCTCCAGAGTGCCCCTGCACTGCTGATGGGACAGAGCTCCAGGCTGTCCCACATCCCCACTCTCAGGGACACATGGCTGGTGGCACCTTGCTGGTATAGCAGCATGCAGTGTGTGTGGGAATCCATCTGCTCTTGCTATGTCAGCTTTTTTAGTATTTGTCTCACCGCTCCGTGACTAATTGCTTTATGTTCTTAAATTCTTCTGTGATCTGTTGGCTCATGTTATTTTTAATACAATATCAATATTTAAAAGAAGTCAGAAAACATCTGCTTTCACAAGCTGCTCACTGACATTCCCCATGTGGTGGCAGCACTTGTAGTGCAGTTCTGGCTCACTGGGTTTCATGGGGGACATGTATGATGGAAAGCAGTAGTGACAAAAAGACTGAGCAAGGAAATGCCTTTATGGCCCTGTAGGTCCTTGCAGAGGTCACAAAATCACAGAATAGCTTGGGTTGGAAGGGACCTTAAAGATCATGAATCTCCAACCCCCCGCACCATAGGCAGGGTCACCAACCTCCACATTTAATAGTAGACCAGGCTGCCCAGGGCCCCATCCAACCTGGCCTTGAATACCTCCAGGAATGGATGGGGCATTCACAGCCTCTCTGGGCAGCTGTTCCAGCACCTCACCACTCTCATAGGAAAGAACTTTCCCCCGACATCCAACTTCAATCTTCACTCCTTCAGCTTAAAACCATTTCCCCTTGTCCTGCTGTTATCTACCCTTTCAAAGAGTTGACTCCCCTCCTGTTTATAGGCTCCCTTTAGGTACTGAAATGCTGCAATGAGGTCACCCTGCAGCCTTCTTTGCTCAGGCTGAACACATATCACTACATGTGTGAATGTACACAAAATAAGATGTGGCCAGAGAGTGTCCCACCTGCTGTCCCCTCGCTTCCCAGTGTCACAGGCAGGCAGGCTATGCAGTAAATCCCTGCTGCTGCTGCACAAAGTCCTCGTGTGTCTCTGCCCTGTGCCATCCTGGGTGGAGCTGTGGAGCTCTTTTACCCAACAGGTTAATGTGCTTCGCTTATTTCTGAATTACGAGCAAATTGTTCTTCATTATAAGCGCTCCTTTGCTTACCTTCCAACATCATTAACTTCTTTGTAAATCTTTCTTTCGTTTGTTGATGTATTACACGCAAAATGCAGAATAGCTCTTGGGTATCTTCTTAATGTAGGCAAGCCTTGAATGCATGAAACCTTGTTATCCGAGTTTTGGGTAATCTGAAATTCATATGTTTCCCCTGAATCCAAAACTCATATAGAAATTAAATGTAATCCCAAGCGCTGGTTATCTGAGTCCTTCAGACTTCCCTTAAGACATACAACTAATCAGGATCACTGGTATGCGGCATTTAAGCATCCTAATTTTATTCAGTCAGGGAAAATATCATTTAATAATAAAAACCACAGCATGGTAAGTCAGCTGGATCCTTTTAGCAGGCTTTAACGTTCTCATTTGCTTCTTAGCCTTGGCCGTGAGATCAGTGGAATGGATTTGGACCCGGGCTCTTCTACATACCCCTCTTTGGCAAAGAGGCGAAATCAAATCTCTTAGTTTAAAAATGTGATCCACCATTAAATTTCCAGAAAGACCCACTGCTTTTGACAAGGATTGTGTTTCTTTAGAAGCTGATGGCGCTCAGTGCTGGCAGGCATGCATTACACAAAGCTGAGCTCTGCTGAATGACAGTTCATTTCGCAGCTTACTGAAATGTTTTGTACGTGGTTTAAACACTGAGAAGGTGGTGGTGGGAGGGGAGATCTGTCCCCTGGTTTCTCTCTTTGTTTTGGATTAGTACTCTCAGCTCAAGTCATATCAATGTAGTTTTCCAGTCCTTTCTACCATACTCACCACCTGTGGTGTTCTCGTGTACCTGCAGCTTGTTGGGAGTGATGGCAATGTGCAAAACTTAACACGTGTATAATTGTCCTGGACTAAGAGACCCGTGGACACATTTCGGCTTCACTTTCTACCATCTCTTTCACTCCTCTCTCAGTATTTTGTTAAGAGGATGCACCGATGCTTGGTGTTCTGCTGGAATGGCTGTGTTATTATTGGTGGCATAGAAAAGCCATCAGCACGCTGTATTTTCTCCCATCGTGTCTGGAAGCTTTTGGTCCCGAGCCTTAGTAATTCACCCAGCCATGTGTATCCTGCGTGCTGCCAAGCGCTGCACCCATAGCACAGCAGCAAAGTATACTCTTCAGCACGTTATTTAATCCAATTTTTATTCTGTATGTTTGAAACGTGGCAACAGAAAGCAAAGAGCTGAATATTGGAATAACTTACAGGCATTAAAGTACAAGTGCCTGTGGATAAGCCAAGGTACTTATCAATCTGTATTTTGCTGTCATTTCTGTAATGATAATACTTAAATGGGCTGATTATACATTCTGAAATGCAATTGGAGAAATGTACAATTTCCTGCATGACACTGAGTGAGGGATTTGACCTATTTAAATCTCAGAAGGAAATAAAGAAAATCTGCGCTGCGGTTGTCTCCTACCAGAGGGACACACAGGCTTACCAAAATTGCTTCTGACTTCAGCTCCTTCCATGTGCCCTCATAGCATGGGGCACCTTGGGTAGCTGAGAGCCATCACAGCAGTAGGGCATGCTCACTGCAGAGAAAATGGGCAGAAAAGCACAGCCTGACCTGCTGACTTTCCAGATCCCACCTGAAATGTGCAGTTATTACTGCTTTTGTGGCTGCAGGGAGCTCTGTGGAGCCAAACCTCCCTTCCCAGTGAAGTGCTCTGGGTTGTGTGCAGGTTGCTGACCATCAGCTGCCAGCTGGGTGATGCCTTGGCCTGTGCTCTGTGGCAATGTCTGGTCTGGTGTAGAAATGCCATCAGAAGAGGGGTGAGGTGCAAATTGTGTTCCCTCAGCACATAAGGATTCCTCCCAGGCCCAGAGGGATGGTGATGCTGGAGCAACCTTCACCACTTCCTCCCTCTTGGCACAATACCAATGCATGGCCTTCAGCTTCTGTCAGTTCGGTTTGGTTAGAAAACTTCCCAAAGGAAAGAGAATGGAATATTGTGTGCCTGGCTGTAGTGACTCTCAATGAGGCTGATAAGTCATTATTATTTTCTGAGCTTCTGAACAGACAGCTCGTGTATTTGCATAACTCCGTAGCTACGGTGGCATCAGAAGACAGGAAGATGGCAAATCTTCAACTCTCACATCTCATGTGGTCCGCTTTGAATTGTTTTCACCATTCCAAGGAAGCTCAGCTCCTTGGCTTCTTCTGGAGAACTGCTGGATTGGGAAGGTGTGTGAACATTTACATGGTGGGGATAACTGTCACATATGGGGTGGAGACTGTAAGTGACACGAGGGAGAACTTGAAATCAAACGTGACTTAGCAGATGGTTACACGGACACCAAATGTTCATCTCTTTTGCTGTTTACTACAAAAAACCTGCTGCAAATGTCTTAAAAATCACGTTATTGTGAAACAATAGAAAAATAGCTTAATTCTGGATGATAACTGATCTAACTGAGCAAAAGCATGATGGTTGGCCCTGTGTCCTCGGGTGCAACAGGAATGGGCAGTGCTGGGATGGGCTGTCCCCTCTGGCATCTCAGTGAGCAGGAAGTGGGGGACCGCCTGGCACGGTGGTGGCTGTCCTCACCTAGGGGAAGAGGAGCTGCAAAGACTCCATAGAGGGAACCCCCATCCTCCTCAGTTCCCTGAAGGATGGCCATACATCTGCTGGCTCTGACTTGAAAAGTGTCTGCTTTTCAAATAAACATGGCAAAATATCATTATTTAACCAAACATATTGCCATGTTCTATGTCCACCAGGTGCACATCATCTTCATAGAATCACAGAATGACTTAAGTTGGAAGGGACCTCGAAGCTCACCCAGTGCCTGCTGTGGGATGGGTTCTCCCCAGCTTAGGCATCCCAGGGCCCATCTGTGGCCTCGGGCACCTCCAGGAATGGGACACCCACAGCTTCCTGGACAAAGAGGTTCCCATTGCTGTAGGAGCGTGAGCAGACACGCAGTGCCTACTGCTCTTTGGGGCCAGCAGACGGTGTTTTGGGGCAGAACTTCTCATCTCAATGCAGCATCTGTGAAGGGGACGTGGGGCTGGGGCAGGGCATCTCCTGCGACTGCTTTCCATGTGGATAAATATTATTGGGTGCCTTTCTCTTGCACCAGGAAACATCATCCTGCCGTGCACCTCAGCAGCATGCAAAATACCACAACTATAATTTTCAAGTAGGCTTTTTTCTGCCCTGCAAGTATAGATTAAAGACTACTGCATAATTTTCATGGTGCGTTGTAGCTTTTCCTTCTTTCAAAATGCAGAACAAAACTGCTTTAAAAACAGCAAACACCAGCTGAAGGTTCGCATGGTTACACAACCTAATTATAAACATTCAGCCAGCTCCAAAAGCACAGCGGAGTAAATAAATGTATCACACAGCTGAAGAACGTATCCCTTATTGTCAGATATTCAACAGTTTTGAAAGTAATTAAAAGCAAAGTATCTATTTGAGTCTGCAATTTAGCAGAAGTTTAGATTTTATTTTATAAATTAGAATGCAGCTCAGGATAACCCCTTATGCAAACAATGATGATGAATATTCAGATTTCCAGAGTTAGAAAACGAGCTATTTCTGTTGGAAGGATAAACACGGTGATTTAGTTTTACCCATCTTCTAGAACGAAGGGCTGCACGTGTTAAGGAATAACATCTGTTGTGCTGTTGTCAGAGGTTATTTATCGCATGGCGCTCTGCAGTGGGACAGGGCAGAGCTGCAGCTCTGCAGAGCGCTGGGAGCACACGGCCCTGTTGGTTCGTTAGTCCGACTGCATCTCCCTGCGCTGTCTGCTCTGAGCAACCGAGGTCCATTTTACGGCTGGATTGTATTTGATGCTGGGGGAGGTGTTCTTGAGACAAACAACATCATCGGCCGGAGGCTGATATGAGATGATAAAAGCAATCTTATTTATGGTGTTTTCAGCCATCTTGTCAGCGTAATGTATTGCGTCGTGCTAAAAGACTGGATTTGTTTTGGCCTTGCTCTGAGGAGTGGATTTGCCGTGTACCTGCCTGCTGAGCCACAGCTTTCGTGTGCTGATTTTTGATGCTGTGGTTTATGTTCAGTTTTCTGGGTCACGGTAGCTGTGCCAAATATTGCATATTGTGCCTCTCCTAGAAGTATAACTATGAAGACAACATCTCTGATTTTAGTACTAGCAAGTGCCTTTACTTGGTATTGCCTCAGGAAGGCAGAGGATGGTTCTTGCAGCTGCCTGCGCTCTGTAGAGCTCCCGCAGCTTCTGGGTGGTCCATGCTATGTGGGTAATCACAGTTGTGCAGAGTCACTAAGGCTGGAAAAGCCCTCTGAGACCCCCAAGCCCCCCCCCCGTGCCCACTGCCCACCCCCTCAGTGCCACATCCCCCCAGCTCTGAACACCTCCACGGACGGAGACTGCCCACCCCCGGGCAGCTGTGCCAGCGCCTGGCCGCTCTCTGGCTCTGATAGCCAACCTCCCAGTGCAACGTGAAACCATCTCCTCTTATCCTCTGGGCAGCGTGGTCTGGTAGTTTGTGGCCCTGCACATAACAGGGGTTGAAACTAGATGATCATTATGGTACTTTTCAACACAGGCCATTTTATGGTTCTATGATCCTAGATGTTTACTCTGGGATGCACCAGCAGTCATGGGGCACCAGGACCTGTTCTGCTTGAGGAGCGAGGATAGGATGGTGTTTCCCAGGCAAGAGGTGCAGGAGCTTTCAGGCAGTGGAAGCCATTTCTCGACGGCGCATCCCTGAGCATCCTGAGGGATGCTGCTCCTTGGGGTGAATCACATCTCGTGGGTAGGCCCTGCTGCGTCCAGCTGCTGCCCCTTGTCCCTCTGTTTTGGAGGATTTGCCTTCTTTTTGCTGTACTCTTCCCCTTTGTTCTGGAGGTGCAGCTGGAAGCAGCAAGCAGGACTCTTTGGTAAAGGAACTATTATGTAGCTGATAGATAATGTTAGAATACATTCTGAACACCAGCGTGGGATGGGGCAGAAGCAAAACCTGCATTTCCGTGGCATTTAAAAACACCCCCCCCCAAATTGGCAGCCCCCTAACACGCACTTGATTGCGAATTCATCTCCTGCTTCTGAGGGTCTTACAGTGATGACAACTTACTCATACTACTGAAAAACACTTCCAAACAATGAATTCAACACAGCTCCATTTGCACCAAACTTGAGAATGAAGCATTAGTTCTGGTGGAGCCTCTTATCGAGATATTTCCCTACCTGCTGTCTGGATGTTCTCTCATCCCTGACCTTTTCCATTTGTTTTTGCAGTGAATTTTCCTTCCAGTGAGTGGATTTCTAGCTGTTGCCTTTCAAGGTTTTGCAGAATTTTGTAGAGATAAACCTTGAAAGTCTGAGAAATTAAAAGGCTTTCCTTTTAGAAGGTGATCCTTTGGAAGAGAAATAAGCAGAACTGGAGACACAAATGCCAAACTATGGTTTTTAAAAGCTATTTCATTGTCATTGCATAGAGTTTAAACTTCTCACGCACGTCACAGTGAGCTGAACTGACTCAGAATAACAATACTGTGTTGGTGTTTCATTCAGTTATAGTGCTGTGAGCTGCTGACATTAGAGGATGCTCAGACTATATCTGGTGGGTGAGGAGGTCCTACACCTTTTCCTCCCTTTGCAGCCTTCCTTAGCCAGTCATTGCAATACACAAGGTGGGCATGTGTTGAGTGCAGGCAAGAGCAGAGCAATGTTACCACTTAGATGCCAAGGATTTTATGGGCACGTTCTTGCTTATTAATGTTCCATAATAAATGATTGGTTTCATAATGATTTAAATTCCAACCTACACATAATTGCTGCGATGCTCCATGAAGAGCCATGCAGGAGATGTGCCAACAAGTTCAGAGAGTTCCTTCACTACACTGAGACTACTCCAAGCAAATACAGAGACTTTCACCAAATGATGTGATGCTTTCTCTACCTGGGCTGCAGAAGCACACAGCCCAACACCAGGTTTGGCCAACACATGGCTGCTGCTGGCTTAACAGCACACTGTGAGACCAGGCGTTACTTTGTGCTTCCATGAACCTGCGAGTTACATGGTGAACTGGCAGCTTAGTAAGCACTGACTTTACGTTTCCTGCTTTGTGTGTCAATGTCAATGTTATTTCAGATTCAGTTTATCTATTGAATTTCTTCCCAGTGATATGGTTAGCAGGTTAGCATTTGAATGCTAAATCTGCCCTGGAAGACAAAGACATTTCCTTATGATAGTCAATGCATAAATCTGCGTGTCAACACTCCTGTTTTGTGTGTGGGTTTTTTTTTTTTCATTTTCATTTTGCTGTATCATAATTGAAATTATGCCCTTGGCATTGCATTATCATCTTTGTTGTTGCTGAATGGAGTAGAATTCCGACAGTTCTCACCTATGAATTTCAGTACTCTTCATACTTCTTTCCTTTTTTGCTTAAATATCATGAAGTACAGTTACATGTAGCATAGAAATGTTAATGTACCTGTGGGATTACATGGCTTCTTCACCTATATATGGGCTGAAAGCAAGAGGTTCTGTCACTTAGGAAGAGACCTGAACATGAACATAAGGTACTTGTGCTGAAGTTTGCATCCATGTGAATTTCATCTTATGAGTAAAGGAAAAGCTGCAGTCATTTATGTTAAAAAAGAAAATATCATGATTTATATCCCACTTTGCATGCGGCAAAATATCAGTCTTGTGGTTTGTACAGGTGATGTAAGGGAACTTGAGCAAGCAAGGATATCATTGGCACTTGGAGCATCTGACAGATTAATGACATCAGTTCTCACAGTGGTCTTCCAGTACTTAAAGGAGGTGTATAAATAGGAGGGGAAGTGGCTGTTTATGAGGGTGGATGGTGATAGGACAAAGGGGAATGGTTTGAAACTGAGACAGGGGAGGTATAGGTTGGATACGAGGAGGAAGTTTATCCCCCAGAGGGTGGTGACGCACTGAACAGGTTGCCCAAGGAGGTGTGGATGCCCCATCCCTGCAGGCATTCAAGGCCAGGCTGGATGTGGCTCTGGGCAGCCTGGTCTGCTGGTTGGCGACCCTGCACATAGCAGGGGGTTGGAACTGATGAGCATTGTGGTCCTTTTCAACCCAGGCCATTATATGGTTCTAGTTGAGAAAACTGCAGAATACAGAGAAAGTGGGGAAAGTCCCTCTTTGCCACTGCTTTGGTTATGGGTTTGTGAGGGTGCAGAGCGCTGCTTTGGTCACGTTTGGAAGCTTTTGTCCTGGAGCTGTGAGGAGAGACCATGTCTGCCTGGCAATTCTTTTCTTATTGTTTGAAACCACACAAAACCCCCGCTCGTGTTTTTGGGTGCATTAAAGGAACCAGACACGGTAAAACAAGTACTCCCCTACTGCTTTGAGCCACAACAAACATGGGGTGCTGCCCCTCTGGCTGTACTCTGGGCTGATGCACACTTCTCCAGCACTTCTGTCAGTTTTAAATGCTAAGGGAAAGCAGATCCAAAGAATTGAATTGCTTTGCTTTTCCTATCTGTCCTGTGATTATGTAAATGTGATGGAAGATGCCTTGGTATAATTCTTGAGTTTTTGTATGATTTCCAGTCTTAGAAAGCTTTATTTTTCCTTCAGCCCACAGCAATGTTCTGACTCTTATCCTTAGGCCTGTTGTGCTGCTGTACTGCTGAAATCTTTGTCCGTTATTTTCTGTGGGTTTCCATCATGTCTCATTTTATTGTGAGCATACATCAGCTCTTGCTGAGCACGACTCCCAGGCACATTTTCCCTCTGGTTTGTCAGTTTGTTGTTTGCTTAATGCCAATTGTGTTTTTACAGCACACCTTTCCTGTTGCCCTTTAGTTATGTTTGTAGGGGATTGTTGTGTATTTCACATCAGCTTGTTTTCTGTATTGCTTTGGGAAACGTTGAATACATTCTTGATTACTCAGTTACTTTTTCTTTTTCACAGCACTCCTGAATTAAATGCGTGTGATTTGTTGCATGGCTTGAGTATCAAATGGGCGCACTACATTATTTTCCTACATTTAGTCAGAGGCAGGAACTTTTAGAGAGTAAAAATATATGCAAACTACCAAGGCTGAGAAAACTTCCTAGACTTTCGGGTTCATAGGATCATAGAATCACAGAATGGCCTGGGTTGAAAAGGATCACAGTGCTCATCCAGTTCCAACCCCCTGCTATGTGCAGGGTGGCCAACCAGCAGACCAGGCTGCCCAGAGCCACATCCAGCCTGGCCCTGAATGCCTACAGATGCTGAAGATGTATTTGTTCCTATGGAAGTATAACAACAAAAAGACAAAAATCTCTCTGGTTTTAGAAGACATTTTTAGCTAAGCAGGAATTGCAAATAGAAGTTGCAAATGGAAGATGCAGAGTGAAGCTTGGTGCCCCCCTGCTGGGGGAGGGGGAGGATCCAGCCTTAATTTAGAGTGAAGGTGTGAATTCTTTTTGTTGTATTGGGTCTAAATATGCACATGGACTTCGCTTCCTTTTCCTGTAGATAACAGACTGTGGCTGTAAGGAAGAAGTGTGTTACAATGAGGAATGAGGGTGGTGAGGCACTGCATGGGCTGCCCAGAGAGGTGGGGGTGGTCCCTGCAGACAGCCCAGGGCAGGGGATGGGCTCTGAGCGCTGATGGAGCTGTGGGTGTCCCTGCTCACTGCAGGGAGTGACACCAGGTGGCCTTTGGAGGTCCCGTCCAACTCAAACCATTCTGCACACTGCTGTGACTCCTCAGAGGGCAAAGACTCACCTGGTTTTGCTGGGTGTGCTGGTGCCAATGGTGCCATGGGAGTGCTGCTCCTCCTGCTGCTGTGTGCACAACACAAGCCTCAGCAACAGCAATTAGTCCTTCTGTTACACAGCCAAACTGCCATTTTTGTGCATTGTTTTATAAATAAAAACAAAAGAGTGAAATGGGTAATTCCATTCCTACCATTCCTTCTGCACGCTAAGTATGAGCTGCTTTATTATAATTCTGGTACCTTGATGTTGCTCTCTGTTTATTTTTGCTTAAAAATATGTCCTAGCTCTGCTGCAGCAACTTCCAGCTTCCTTAATTTGTTTTGTTTGAAGTGCATTTCCAGCAGTCACACAGTACAGCGTGATGATGGTATAGAACTCGTTGGCAACTAATTTAAATGAAAATAGGCATAATTTAAATGGCCTGAAATGTCTTTAATACTATTTTTAAAGACTAATGGAAAGGCTGTGCTGGCTGGTGCAGTGCAGTGCTGAATGCAAAACAAACAGAATGGTTCAGATGCGTTTAGATGATTCTTTCAGCTCTTCATGGGGTTGTTCAAATGCAGGAGATCTCTGCAGTTATTATAAGATTTATCAAATGGATTGTGAATCGCTTTGATACAGAAGAGAGATTTATTTCACTTCAGGCTTGTCTTCTCCGAGCTGATAAAAGTGTTCTCTCTTTTGTTGAAATACGGCGTTAGAAACCACCAGCACTACGACACGGAGCAGAGCAGTGACCGCGTGGTCCCAGAGCTCCAGGAGCACCCCAGCATTCCCAGACACAAACAGCCTTAGTGGAGGTGGGGGTTCTTTTTCCTTCTTTTTTTTTTCCCTTCTTTTTTTCCCTTCTTTTTTGTCCCTTCTTTTTTGTCCCTTCTTTTTTGTCCCTTCTTTTTTTCCCTTCTTTTTTTTCCCTTCTTTTTTTCCCTTCTTTTTTTCCCTTCTTTTTTTCCCTTCTTTTTTTTCCCTTCTTTTTTTTCCCTTCTTTTTTTTCCCTTCTTTTTTTCCCTTCTTTTTTTTTTACTTCTCTTTCTCCCTTCTCCTTCCTCCCCCTTCTCTTTCTTCTCCCCTTTCCCTCTTTCCCCACTCATTTTCCACCTTTTCTGTTTTCTCCCTTTTTCCTCTTTTTCTCTTTTTCCCCATTTCCCCGCCTTTCCCTTTAGCAACAACTTTGTTCCTTTCAAATTCAAGGAGTTTGGGAAGTACCCAAGACTTCCACATATGCAAAGAGAAGCACTGATTTTTCCACATCCTATCTTCCCCAGTGCCTACCTGATAAGCTGGGAAAGGAGATGGGACCCTATGTGTGCTGTGACTCAGTGCGCACACTGATGTTAGGGTATGGCAGCCGTGTTTGCACAGCCTGCTTCACCCCAACTCACTGAGTGTCTGCTGCAGGACCCATAGCCTGGTGCACCTCCATGTCCCGCACACTGTGGGAGTGGTGTGCTATGTGTTACAGGCCTCATCCAGCTGTTCAAAGCATGTTTATTTCTGAAAGGAAAAAAAAAAAAGAACACCACAAAGAAATAGCACAATCCAGAGGCATTGAGAGTTTACATTTCCTTACATTTGTTAATGTATTTTTGCACTTCTTTCTGTGTAAGAAGATTGAAATCCCTACCAGGGTAGTATTGGCATAATAGAGTAAAATCAGACAGTTGCAACAAATCGTGGCCATGGAAGATTTAAAAGCAGAAAATGGATGTGGTTCGAAGTAATGTAATTACAGTTGACAGCGCGGTGTGTGTAGAATTCAGAAAGTATTCTTCTTCTTTATGTTTGCATGTGAGTCTGGTTCTGAGGCAAAAAGTTGCTCCTCTTTTCTAATCTGGATAACTATCAGTGTTTTTAATGAAGAATAGAAATGAAAGGGGTGGGAAATGGAAGAGATAGCAGAATGGGGACATCTTCTCACACACTGAAGAGTTGTACTGTTTTCCCCCAGGGAGAATCCTAGAATGGCCTGGGTTGAAAAGGACCACAGTGATCATCTCATTCCAACCCCCTGCTATGTGCAGGGTCGCCAACCAGCAGACCAGGCTGCCCAGAGCCACATCCAGCCTGGCCTTGAATGCCTGCAGGGATGGGGCATCCACAGCCTCCTTGGGCAAACCACTGTTATGTCGTCATGGACATCCAAGTGAGTGTCAGCATGCCCAGATTTGGAGCTTAAGGGAAAGTTTGAAAGCGAACAGAGGTGAGTTCTGCTTGAAAATTAGTTGAAATGAAACTATTAATATTTGTGTATTGGATCATCCAGATTTTCCATGTTTCTTTGTTTCATTTTGTTTCTTTGTCTTCCAAACTCATTAGTTCATTAAACTAGTCCTCACTAGTGCTGCTCCTACGGAGTCAATGTAATAATAATTCCAGTTTATTTGCATGTAAAATTCATATGAAATATCGATAACCATCTTCACAATCTGGTCAATATACATTCATTAGGACAAGGCATCCCATTTCCAAGAAGCAATGGTTTAAATTAACTTTAGAATTTCAGAGCTGGGTATGCATTCGTTGTGGTAATTTTCAGTACTGCAGATTTAACATCTATAGCACTGTTTATAATGTAAATGACTGTAGGGAGAAAGTGGCTATAAGCACTAAAGTGTCTCACCTAACTTTTAAAGCTCTGTGCACACCGAGTAGTGATGAAGGAAATGGCAAATGACTGCAAGAGGAGAGAAAGTTCCTCTGTCCACTTGCTGTCTCTGTCATGTCTTCTCCCATGGTTTCACACCCATTTCACACCCATTTCTGTCTGCTTCTCTCCCTCTTGGCCCACCTTGGATAGATGAGATTCCTTGCATGGCTTTGTTGCACTGCAGCTGAATGTAGGATATCCCCACTCACAACAAAGCAGTTGAATATTGCTGTTTTCATTCTGACAGCAGGAATTCACCACTGTTGGTTTTTTTTCTGTGTAATGGGTTTTAGTTTGTTTTGGGCACATAAGAACTGGGGATGAGTTTTGTTTTCCTTCCTAAAAGTGTGTGGGAGTGGCTGTGTTTGTCTTCACTTTAGAAGTGTTTTGTTGTTGTTTTTTTTTAAATAATGACTGAGTTTTATCAGGAAGAGTGCCTGACTCTACTACCAATACGAATGGAGGCTTTGTTAGCTGTATTTTCACTACAAAACCCAAATCCATCTTCTGAGCCATGGTTTCTCTCTGGGGAGCTCAGGCCCCTTGGCTGGAATTGTCAATGCAGTGACCATGGTCAGGCTCAGGGCACAGCAGTGTGAGCAGCTCTGCGTCTGTCTGAGCCCAATGGTTCCCTTTCTACGTTGTGAGCTTTGCCCTGCTTGCCTGCATCAATCTAAAGGCAGTAGGGGGTGATGGCCCTGGTTGGGGTTTGGGCCCAGATGAATGGAAGCTTTCCCAACACCCTTTCAAATCATGAAGCTACGTCTTGCAGACCCAACCAGAATTACATTTCTGGTGATTTCTAGTTCTGACTGGACAAAAAACACATTTATTTTCAATTTCATTTCCATTCACTCTTGTATTATAAATGAACTGAAAGGCACAAGTTGAAGAAGAGCTGATAAGGACACGGTGCCAGATAAGCCTGGAGCTGGCTGGGTGCAGCCGCTGCCTCCTGCCTTTGTCAGCAGTTGTAAGTGCCAGAATGGGGTGAGAACAATGTGAACAGTAAAAATAGGAACACTTTGCAGCTTCCCAGCTCCACTTCAAGCTTCCTTACGCTTCATGGGTATCACAACGGGATCCTTTGTGATTTCTGACATTATCCTGGGCTGCTGACTGTAAAAGCGCCATCGCTGTGTGATACTATGAGAGCTCATCAGTGCAGTGCAGGGGTGTTCTGCTGAGTGTAATAATGCATCCGAGTGAGGTGGTGGAGATGTCAGTGTGCTGCTGTGGAAACCCTTGGGGAGGGTGGGACTGGACGGGGATTGCTCTCCAGATGTGCCCCTGCTTGGTGGTGTTAGCAGGGAAACCCATTGCTTGGAGCTTCTGCCTTGCTGAGGGCAAGGCATTGGGCAGCAGGGAGGTTCACAGAGGGGATAAACTAAAACTGGGGAGTTTTTAGTGTTTTAAATTCACCAGTTGTGCTGGTTCATTCAGTTTCATGCCATCTGTAATGGGGATAGAATAGCAATGCAGCTTGTAGGTACAACACTTCATGAGCAATGTCTGCCCAGCTGCCTGGCTGCACGCACATCTGTGCTTCGGGAGCATGGCTGAAATGGGCTCCCAGTGGTGCCCAAATCCCAAAGGGTTGGGGGTCTCACCCTGTTCTGCTCCCAGTGGAGCTGCAGGATGGCAGGGTGAAGGAGGATGCTGCTCAGGTGGCACCATCTCATTCTCCAATTTACCTTTTAGATAATTACATTATGATAGCATTTAAGAATTCCATTATTTTCTGAAATTCCACACACAGTGTGGATATCTCTGGCTTTCAAACAGCTTGACTCAGCCAATGACTGATAGCCATTCCCTATTTTGACTTGGGGGAAAATGTTTGCACTCTCCAAACAAATGTTGGTGCCCGCTGGAGATGGATGAGAAGCCCAAGGAGTGGGCACTGTGAGCTCAGCCCCACAAGGTGTGTGAAGCTCTCTGCACAGCAGCTGCTCTTCACGGAGTCCCCATGGGAAGAAGAGAGATCCTCCTCCTCATCACTGAGAAAACAAAAGTGAGTGCTGTTGGATGGCTTACGGAAGTGGATGTGAAGGCTGAAAAATCCCCCCTCGTGCCTTGATTAATAGCTGAACAAAGTTCTGAAGAATTGCCTACCTTGCAGAATGGATGAGATTTGCCATTTGAGACTTAGCCAACCAATTATGTCCAATTCCTGCCATCGTTCAGCCTGCACTGCTGTAGTTACTCCATCTAAACACCTGCCTGGCTCTCTATCACTCCACTGACAGTCATTTAGTGGCCACGATACTCATGTGCTTTTGGGTTCAAAATAGTTCTATCATTACACCTTACCCTAATGACTTTTCAAAGCTTATCCACCAAGACTTGGCTCCCTCATGGGTCTCTACACATCCTCAGCTGCCGTACATGTTATGCAGGAAGAGCATCCTTGGTGGTGATAAGGTCAGCCCTGGGAGCTGGTGAGCTCTGCTGTGACATGTGGCATTTGCAGAGATGGCATTTCTTCGACTCTGGGTATAAATATATACATTTTTTGCATCCACTGTATATACATATATAGGATGGACGTGGGAAATACATGATATTACCTGTGTTTTTCCAGTCCTCCATCCAGGAAGATGAAAAAAACAAGGCTTTACTCCTCAGATCTTCGGGCAGACCTGTCCCTCTCCTTTGAGGGTGCAGCACTTTACAGCTTCCTCAGGACTGTTCGTTTACTTGCAAAAAGATCAGGAGGTCACACAGCATCAGCACAGCAAAGCTTCAAGTGAATTACATCATGCATAAAAATTTGCTATTTTCAAGCTAACAAACTTCTCCTGTGAGGATATTTTGCTCGCTTGAGCAGAAAACAGGCTGTGTTAGCAGCTTTGCTGAGCAGTGTGCTGAGAGCAGCCCGACACGCGTTCCTCCAGCCCTGCCCTGGAGGCAGCATCAGATCTCGTGCTGCCTGAAAGGCCATCTGCAGCTGTGCTCCCATTTACTCAGCAATTGCTCGGGTCACAGACAGGGAAATGAGCACACACACGAGGGCTGGAGAGCTGCACGATAGCTGGTTTCCTTTAAGGTGTGTTCTGCACCTAAACACAGCGTGGCTGCTTGCACTCAGTGAGACCTCTGTGTGCAGAACATGTCCCAGAAGCTCCTGTCTGCTGCTGTGCAAGGAAAGGCAATTCCTGGGTAAGAGGGGGGTTTAAAAATCTTCCTGGTCCATATTAATTGAAATTTGTGAACAGGAATGTTGGGTTCTAAGCAGCACAGCCAGAGATGGGCTTTGGTCCTCTCTGGCAGTTTGCAGGGGAGCTCTGTTGGAGGAGCAGAGTGCCTTCCAATACTTGAAGGGAGTGTATAAACAGGAGAGGGAACGGCAGTTTACGAGGGTGGATGGTGACAGGACAAGGGGAAATGGTTTGAAACTGAGACAGGGGAGGTTTAGGTTGGATATTAGGAGGAAGTTTTTCCCCCAGAGGGTGGTGACGCACTGAACAGGTTGCCCAAGGAGGCTGTGGATGCCCCATCCCTGCAGGCATTCAAGGCCAGGCTGGATGTGGCTCTGGGCAGCCTGGGCTGCTGGTTGGCCACCCTGCACATAGCAGGGGGGGTTGAAACTATATGATCATTGTGGTCCTTTTCAACCCAGGCCATTCTATGATTCAAGGACTCAGTGCTGTGTTCTGCACAGCACCAGGCAGCACCACCATACTGTAGTGATACTGGGGATGGCCTGGGATGCATGCTGATGTGGAATGTATCTGCTGGAGTGTACAAAGATTAGTGACATGTAAGACTTTGCAGCTATTAAGAGCGTGCCGTGAATGTTGCAACCAGACTCTTTTGGCCCCCTCAACAGCTGGACAGAGGAGAACCAGCACCGAGAAAGGGGAGAAAGGTCCAATAAGGAGAGAAGGCCTGTGCCTGCCGTGGCTCAAGCAGAAAGACATCATTTCATCTTCTTATGTGAAGGTTTGGCTCTTTTGAGCTTTTCCATCTCTTTAGCACTGTAAAGTGTGGCATCGCAATGAAGCTACATGCTGGAGTAAGATAACACACACCATTTTCACAGTGAATAGCAGCATTATCTCCTTTGATTGAACCCAGGCAGATAGCACAATCCAGGTCTGCATGCGTTTAGGTGAGGCCTGTGGATTTTACATCCTATCACTTCCAGAATCACATATCCAATTATTGCAAAACTGCACGTCCTTGCAAGCTGGCACCAGGCCAACAGTACTGAAAAACCTGTGCTGCGGATGGAAAACTGTGAAAGCAACAGTGCTGAGCTCATAGCACCGCTCCCCACGTTGGGAGAGCTGTGCAGTCCCACTCAGGTGTGCTCTGTGCAGTTCCTCTGTGAGAAGGCAGTGTGGGTTGGGCTTTGCTCACCCGTGCAGCCTGGCTGTCTGTTGGTACATCCTCACTGAGGCAGGCAGGCTTAGCTTGGCCACTGCTGGCTTGTGCACACCCAAACAGCCATCCTCTCCTCTTTGCGTGCTCCCTGTGCCATGCAGCTGCTGTTCACATGGGATCCCGCAGCCTGAGCGTGCACAGCACAGGGGAGCTCCTTGCTCTTCACAAAGTGTTTGTATTTAGCAGAAGGTGATGACAAGAACCCGCCATTGAGGAGTTGCGTAAGTTATAAATGCAGCATTGCTTGTGAGGAAACACTGAAAGTGTTCAGAGTTATTTTTGCTCTGAAAAATACTGCAGAACCAAAGGTAGTTCTGACGCAGTGGTTGACAATTTCTACTGATGTGGTTAGCAATGCAATAGATCCTTTAAAAGGCTGTGATTTTGCTTGTGCCTGTTTCACACATAGGGACTATACATTCCAGCTGCTGCTCAGCACTCATCTGCTGTACAGCTGGTGGCTGTGGGGTACCTCTGCTGCCCACCGTGCTGAGCCACCTTTGCGCAGAGGGAAATTGAGTGCCACTGGGGAACCGTGTGAGGCCAAGTCCACAAGAAGTGGTTTTTATGGATGGCAAACTTATCACGGAATCATAGAACGGCCTGCGTTGAAAAGGATCACAGTGCTCATCACATCAACACAGGGGTTCCAACCCCCTGCTGTGTGCAGGGTCGCCAACCAGCAGACCAGGCTGCCCAGAGCCACATCCAGCCTGGCCTTGAATGCCTGCAGGGATGGGGCATCCACAGCCTCCTTGGGCAACCTGTTCAGTGCGTCACCACCCTCTGTGTGAAAAACTTCCTCCTAACATCCACCCTAAACCTCCTCTGTCTCAGTTTCAAACCATTCCCCCTTGTCCTATCACTGTCCACCCTCCAACTTCCATCTCTAATGTGTGAGATCTTAAAATGTTGTGGCATTGGTGGCTTTGTGCCTGAATTTGGAAAATAATTCCAAATGAATTTATCCAAAAATGAATTCTCTAGGTTAATAGGCAACTGAGACAGGCGGGTCATTTTATACAATGAAAACACTTCTCAGTATATGAGCTGCACTAAAATGAATATTTGGGGGGATCTTTACAACTTCATCCTGTCCGCACTTTCTATTTTTAACCGTTAATCAAAGCTTCTGGCTTGTTGGGAAATATTGCAAATCTTTATATCCCCAAAGCTTTTAAATTATTCACTGTGCTTACTGTTCTCTTCCCGACAGGAGATTATCCTTTCTAATTGGAATTTTTCTACGTTGTGTGTCTGCAGTGCGTGAAGGTCAGGGAGCAGCTCAGGCGGTGGCTCACAGGGGGTTGGGGGAGCTGACTGCACATTCCCACCCTGCTGGCACTGCTGCTGTGCTTCACACCTGCTCTGGTCCCATGGGAGCAGTGAGGGCAGCAGCACACAGCCAGGCCCCATGGGATGCTTAGTTTTTTTCTGCCAGCAGAGCCAAAATCCCAGTGTTTTGAATGCAACCAGGGAATAGAATCACAGAACCATAGAACGGACTGGGTTGCAAAGGACCACAGTGACCATCTAGTTTCAACCCCCTGCTATGTGCAGGGTCTCCAACCACCAGACCAGGCTGCCCTGAGCCACAGAATAGACACAAAGTGGGCTATGTCCTCATCTCCCGGGGATCCAAGGCGGAAGAAGCCATACAGACTGATGCTGCACCCGATTTTATTAATTCTTCACATGCTGGGATAAAGGCAATGCTTTCTTTCATGTTCTGATCATCTTTTACAGGAGTGCTGAAAGCTGAGAGTTAGTAGGAATGTAATCAGGATCTGACAAGGTATTTGCACACCTAACGCTTCTTTAATTAAGAGGAGCTGGGCACATTAAAGTCCGACTTCACAGCGGAGAGAGCATTAAGCGATGTGTTTATCAGCAATGGAAAAGGGAACTGCTGATCCCCGCTGCCTTCTGCTCCATGTGCTTCCAGCTCCACTGGGAGCTGAGGTGTGTGCTACGTTTAGATTTCTAAATATGAACTATTGCCCTTAGCAGACGTGGGCCGATGTTAGAAAGTTACAGCAGAAGTGTCTGTTCGCATGAATTCTGCTCTGGCTGTAGCACAGTGCCACACTCTGCACACCCCCCAATGGCTGCAGTGCTCAGTGAGGTTCCTTCCGAGCAACTGCAGAAGCAGAGCTCTGGCACAGCTCTGGGGGATGTTTGGAGCATACACTGAGCAGAAGGGTGGTTGTGGTGAATCCCCACTGTAATACCAGCACTGCAGCAGGGAGCAGCCCAGCACACACCATTTCATAATCACCCAACCAAAGGCATTGGCAGGGCAGACCCAGCTGCTCCCACACACAGATTCCCTTCCTTTTGACCAAACTCCTTCTGCTGGCGCTGCCGACCTCTCCTCCATGCACACAAACAAGTGGGGGGGCCACAAAGGACAGAAATGCTCCTCAAAGCCATGAGCCCATCTCCCTGTGACAGCCCCAGCTCTGTGAGGAGGGAGCCTGGCACCGGAGTGGCACCAAACCAGTCTTGTTGTAGCTGGAAGGCTTTGGTCTTTTTTCCTTGTACTTCTCAGATCATCTGATGGACTGAAGGGCACCAATGACCAACTCTGATGTGGGGAAACAAATGAGTAAAACTACATCTTTGAGCAGTTTTTGAACAAGGCTTCGCCAGTAAGAGATAACATCTAGAAAAGGCCAGAAATGAGAGCCTGGGATCCAAAGACATAAATCAATGACTTTTACAATGATTTAAAATACTTTTATCAACAATAACCTAGAGAGGAGGTAGAAAATGAATGATCCTGTGCAAGAAAGGGACGAGCCCTGGTGCAGCAGCCCCATCCCTACTGCCCGTGGGTGTCCGTAGCCCGGAACCCAGCATGCAAGGAGCAGCTCTGCAGGAACAGCACCCCCAGCTCCTTCACAAAGCTTTGGTTTGTTCCTTGCACCAGGCCCTCCGATCTCACACAGTTATCTACTTGCTCTGAACCTCTTGAGCTGAAAATTTCATGAGAACAGCCTGCCTCATGATTTTCTGCTGTTTCATGCTGTCTCTCCTGATGGCAAATTGCTGTAAGAATGGCTGCCCTGGTTGATTTCAGGACCTAGCCTTACTTTTTTTTGCTGGTCTGGATTGAATTTAAAAGTGCCTCTGTGCAGCAAGCAAATCATGGGCACTGAGGAGAGCAGGGAACTAAACTGCTTTTGTACATGAAATGCTTTGTTTCGAGCCAGTGATGGCAGGTGGTGAAACTGCAGTGTTTTCTCACATGTGTGCACATGGATGTGTGTGCTGAGGGCCGGGGCAGCCCTGCATGTTTCACTGCTGCACTGCATGCGTTCTGCTTGTGATGTAAGACAGGACACACCACTGTGTGAATGCTCTCATTCTGCTTGAGCACGTTGCTGGTTTTACTCTGCACAGATGGGATCATTTATTTACACCTAAAGGCTGCCCCTGTCCAGCTGAGCAGTCAGACCCCACAGAACATCAGCCAAGCTTGATGTGTGACAAGTAGTATTGAAGTGAAGGATGATCTTATGATTTATTTAGGTCACAGTGCAGTTTAATTAGTAATGATGTTATGCGGATTTCCAGAGGAGCTCTGAAGGACTCCTTTGCTTTGGTTTGGATGTTTGAGATTCCTGGTAGTTCCCCAGGCCCTGCACTGACAATGAGCTCTTCCTTCTGGAGCACCAATTGGCAAAGAGGGTGGGGAAATGCAACAGCATAGGAAAGGTGGTAAAATAAAGCAGCATAGGAAAGCTGGCGCTGTGGTTGTTACTGTTGGCAGTGGCTCTGGTGCATTGTTCCCTGGGACACGTGGGAGCAATGGCTGAAGGGGGAGCACAGTGCAGTGCTGGCAGTGCTGTCACCAACACCCAGGCTTTGTCACATCAAGGCCATAGGGCTCCAGTGCTGGGGTTGGGCTGGGCTGCCCGGTGTGGGGAGGAATTTCCTACTTGAGCAAAGGTTGCCCCTTTTGGTTTGCCAGTGTTTTCCAGCCAGGTGTTTTCTCTCCTGACTCTCACCCTCTCCCTGGTTTGGATGGAATTGTATTCCTGTAATGGCTTTGCCTGAATAGAGTTGTTGACTTCTTGTTTGGACAAAGAAATACATGAGGGACATGGTCAGTGTGCATGGTGGGGATGGGCTGGGGTTGGACTGGGGATCTTAGAGGCCTTTTCCAGTCTGAACAGTTCTGTGATTCTATGATGTTGTGTCCTCTAGGGAGGAGTTTCAATGAACTCACCCTAAGAAGGTGGTGAATACAGTGGTGGTGAAGGTAGAGATGCCTGCGATTGGCAATAGGTTAACAAGTTTGACAGATTAAGATGGCATTCTATTAAGCATAACCACATGCATGCACTTTAAAACTGTAAGCCTTAAATACCTGCATCTGAACTATGACTTTGTGTCTCAGCAATGAAACAATTCCTTTAAGGATGCCCCAGAGGAGTTTCCCTGAACAGGGCATTTTCTCAAAGAGCTGCTGCTCAGCACAGGTGCAGTAATAATTTACAAGCCAGAATAATTTAGGAAGCCTCGACTGGTAGATTCTTGGATACTGCCCTCAGAGAGTCAAAGTCCAGTGCTCCCTTCCCACCTTCCCAGGCTGTCAACACTAGTAGGATGACTTTGCCATAAATTAACCCTGGGGTAAGAGGTGTTTGGTGGAAGGCTGCTGAGGAGCTGCTGGTGGGGGTGTGAAGCTGCACTCTGTTGAGCTGTGGCACAAAGGGAGGTGACGGGTGTTAATTTGAGGCACTTGTAGAGGAGCTGCCAGCACCTCATCAGGGCTGTTAGGGAACGGGTGTTGCTGGATAGCTCTGGATAATGGCAGTTCTGTGGGGTCTGGGATCAGGGAGCAGGAGGGACAGCTCTCCTCTCTCCTTCCCCTTCTTGGGCGGGTGCAGTAGAGACAAGGAGAGCCTTATATGAAATAACAGTGGCAGTGCCTTTAGCCAGTGCTCAGTGCTATTGGTGAGCCAAGAGCAAGCAAGAATGAGAGCCTGTGGCTGCACTGGGACAGTGCTACAGCTCTGTGCTGCTGCCAGCTGGCACAGCTCTACGTGCTGCACACAGCAGGACAAACCACTGGCTCCGTGAGTGCACACGTTGTAAAGGAACCTTAGGAGGGCTCCAACTCAGAAAATACAGCTTTTGTTCCAGCCTTTCTAATGCAGTATTACAAAACAACAGTATTAAAAGAACATTTCTTCTTTTTTTCTTGATTCCTGCAGTTTAAGCTATGCGCTGCCATGGAAGAACAGCAGTATGGCTGAGTCAGGTTGGCTTACAGCTTGTTTTGGTTTCTGCTGGTAGCACAGCCACTGAAGTTTTCAATGTCATTCAGTATACTTTAAATACAATTAATCAATACCTTAATAACAAATGCACCATGATGCATGCTGAGGTAATTATCTATTTAGATTCTCCAGCTGTCTGGTGCAGATGTCTCTAATGGAGCTCGGGTGAAAGGCATCCTTTAGCGTCAGCCTGGGTGGGAGGGCTTTGCAGTGCTACTGCTCGGAGGGGCTCTCCCCTGGGCTGGAAGCTGGATTGCGGTTACCGTGTATCGGCTGATGTTCTAAACTGAAAGACCAGGAAACATTGTTAATCTGATGAGGTTTTGTAAAAGCTGTGGACACATTGTGAATGGAACAGGAAAAGTCTCCCTAAACCTGAAACGCAGCTGGGCAACAGCCTGCCTGAGAGCTGCTGCGAAGCCTGGGGCTCTGTCAGGTGATGAGAATCCCTCCTGGATTGTCTTACAGAATGGTTTGCTTATTTAAGGACTGGCTGTTGAAGCTGCTCTAATAGCAATAGATTCCAGGGGGAAGTTCTTTACTATGAGAGTGGTGAGGTGCTGGAACAGCTGCCCAGAGAGGCTGTGGCTGCCCCGTCCATCCCTGGTGTTCAAGGCCAGATTGGATGGGGCCCTGAGCAGCCTGGGCTGGTATTGAATGTGGAGGTTGGTGGCCCTGGCTTGGGTTGGGGGAAGGGGGGGTAGGTTGGAGATTCATGATCCTTGAGGTCCCTTCCAACCCATTGTATGATTCAGTGATTCTATGATCTGCATTTCCTCTACAATATTATATTCTTACCATAACAATTCTCAAAATGCTTTCCTGTCATTGTATTATATGTATGGGAAAACTCAGGTTGTCTGTAGGTTGGCATCAGTTTTGGGTGAACACCATTCCCTACTACTGCAGCCAGCTCATAATCATGGCAAGAAGAACTCATAACCACACTCACATACCTCTTAAAATATATGATGTTTGAAAACACAAGAACTAGCAATAAAGAGCAGCCATAGGAAGCCTGTGTGTTACAGTTTCAGCAGTGCACGTCAATTGAGCAATTCTGAAACTCTGTTCAGGGGTGGTGGGGCACGGAACAGAAACACTGTCACAGAGAGTGGATCTGTAAGTGTCTGAAAGAACTGCAGCCATCTCAGGAAACACATAGCTTGGTTTTAATAGAAGGCTGTTGCTACCAGGTGGTGTTCCTGTGCCAGCTGTCCGAAGGAACTGACCAAAGTGGTACCACAGAATGAGTGAAGAGCAGGGAGTGTTTGCTGAGTGCCTGCCGTGGTCTGCTTACATCCCAAAGCTTCAGGTTCATCAGCCTATTACTGAACAAAAATGATAATGATCCTAACTAATACCCACAAAGTGCATGTGCACCTGCCCACCAACCATCGAGCCACTGCAACACTGGTGTGGGCTGTGCTGGGATGATGTGTGCTCCTTCAAGGCAGTGGGTTTGCATGGCACTCACTGTGAGCACTGCACTGTTTGTGGGGCCAGGGAATACAGGTAAAGGATGGATTCGTTCATATTAAAACCCCTGTAAACAGGGGTAGCGGGTGATGAATGTCACGAGCAGAAGAGGCTGTCCTCACCTCCAGCCTGAATTACCTGTGCTTATTTATTGCGGGTGTTATCCGCATTGTCCTGAGATTGTGTGCGAGGCTGCTGCTTGCAAATAGCCTAAATGTTTTCAGATGAAATATAAGATGGATAAAAAGGATCTTTATTCTGTCAGTTTGATGAGTAATTATCCTACAGGAGCTACTAAAAAGCTCTGCTTGTAACAGGTTTCACCATCAGAGTTATGGCTGAAAGAGAAATGCTTTACTTTTACTATATTAACTAAAGCTACATTTACAATCTGCGAGCTGACTGGGTAGCTCTGACCCTTCAGGTGTGGATTAATACCTGTTTGATTCAGATCTATGGCACTCTGTTTGGTAGTGCTGAATATAAGGGTGTTTCTGGCGAGGCGCTCCTCTCCTAAATCACCGCACTCCAAACCTTCTCCCCACTTTATGCCTTTTACAGAACACGTTTTTCTCTGTTAATAAAACTATTTGAACTCCTCTCAATGCAAGATTTGCTAATTAGAAATCCACGTCAGTGATGAAACTGTTACACATGAGGGAAGGTTCACTTACGGCTATGCTTTTAGCCTCGTGCCGACGTCGTTATGCACACAGTTTGTTTGTATGATTGAACGCTGCCATAATAACCAAGTGCAGGCTGCTAATCTGCATGCTGAGGTATCACAGTTGCAAATGTAGTCCCAGAATTAGAGTGTGTTTGCCCATAGCTCAGTTCTGTAAACAGGGGCCCGGGGCTTGTTGACATACAGAGAATGGAAAAAATACTTTTATCCTTGTCCTGTGAGCTATCCCTGTAGCACAGGAGACACAGACAGCTCTAAACAGAGCTTTCAGGTCATGTCAGGAATGTACCGAATGGTGCATCCCTGAAACTTAACCACAAAAGCCTCTCCCTAATGTATTCTTTCACTTATCAGCCTGGCAGCACGTGAGCAGCTCAGTAGAACGTTAATCACTGCAGCACCAAGCCTATTTCAGAACAGTGTTTTGGACAAGCACCAAATCCAGTGCCTCTCTGAGGACCTCCCGTGCTTCTCATTTTGGAGCCCACAAATAAGTGGAGCTCCCCTGGGGAGCAAAGCTGAATGCAGGAAGAAGAACAGAGATATGGAGAAGCCCACCTGCAGCCCCAGCCCCTGCAGCACAAAGCCCAGGGCTGGGCACACACTGACACCACTGCCACATGGCAGAGCACTGATGGTGTTTGTCCCTTGCTGAGCTCTGGTTTTTGCTCTCAAGGTGCAAAGCCTGCCGTTATCAGTCTGAAAGAACATGAGTAAAAAGATGGAGCCAAAGACTTCAGAATCAGTTGAACATGAGCATGTAATGAGAGTGAAACACTGAAATTCTTTGCTGAGAGCCTTCTCACTTTCTGAGGCACATTTAGTTTGGAATTCAGCCCAGAACATGCATCTGCCCCTGCAATTTACACCTCATTGAATAAGGCTAAAGAGGGAGGAAATGAAGATGATTAATTAAGGAAAAGTAAATTAGTCTCACTTTGTATGTAGCAACTGTGAGTGATTTTCTTGTTGCAGAAAACCTATTTGTGAGCTGGCTCGTTTATCCTTTGTTTCTGCAGTAAGGATATGCAGGTGTGAGGCTGTCAGGAGCCACCAGGTACAGCTCAGGTGAGTGGATCACCATTGTGCCCAGGAAAGCAAACGTGCAATGCAGCTCAGAAGTGCTCGTTCCCCACGACTGCCTTTCTCTCTTTCTATGAGTTTTTGTTCTCGCTTCATTCTCTGCCAAGGATGATGATAATGTTGCTATTTTGGAGACATGACCATAAAGAGAAGTTGGTAGCTCCTGAGAACAGATTAAGCTTTCCTGAAATTAGGGCTATTTGGTAAAAAGCTCTTCCTGTGATGTAAAGTTGTGCTACAGTCCAGCTGCTGGTGTAAATCAGGAGCAAAGTGAGGAAGCCTGGTCCTCCCCTGGGTACTGAGAACGAGTATTTGATCCTCAGCTGTTCTATAGCATGCTCAGCTTGGCCAGGCTGGGACAAAGCACTGTTTTGACCCAAATGATACAATGAAGATCCTAAAAGAAGGCAATGTGGTGAGCTAGTGGGCTGCCTCTTGCATGAAGGATTGGGGAAAGGGCTGGACAACCATTTTCTTCTGTGCTGGTAAGGGAGTGTTCTCCTTGTGCTGCTCAGGGTGTCTCCTTACTGCCCCTGGCGTTCAGCTGCCTGGGGAGGCAGTAAGGCTGTCTGCAGCCAGCGAGGGTGCAGTGCTGGGGTTTGGGCACTGCGTTGTGTGCACAATCCCATGCAGTTTGCTTTTTGGAGCAGCTTCTGTGTAATTCTTCATTGCTTTTTACTATCTGTGCCTGACTAGACTGAGGTAGCAGTTACAGTGCTCTAGAGGTGAAAGATGCATTATTCTTGAAGAAGGACTCAGCCTTCCATTCCTTCTTTTAGTTTTTAATGTCTTGATTCATCTTACTCTGTCCATGGAAATGGATGTTATTATCTGCTCCTCATTAAGAGAGAACTTATTTCAGAATGCATACCAGGCTCTCCTTTGGCACTGCAAAGGTTTGGGTTCACTTTGATTCATCATAATTGGAAAAAAATGAGGAAGATTAAAAGGGATATGGCCGTCTCCTTTGGACTTTGCTCTGTCTTCAGCAGAAGGAGCATCTCTACTGGTTTCGGTGGTGGAAGGAGGAAAAATGTCTCAGATAATGAGACTGGCAGCTTCTATGTAAATATTGTGACTTTTGCTTGAAGTAGAGAGCACCTAATGAAACACTGCCAGTTTCCATTGCCTGGGATTCAAACAGCTGTGTCCTAAGAGATGGCCTTCTGGGTGGCTCTCCTGATCTCCCTTTGGGAGCAGAGGAAGTGGGTGATGTGCCATGGATGTCCTGAGATGTGGGGGATGGACAAACTTCATGCTGAACAGAAGCAGAGAGGGAAAGCACTTCTCACAGGAGTTATCCATGTGTTCAGGAGCCATGTGAAATCATTCAGGACATTGAAACACAGATTTACTGACTCATCTGGGACCACTCTAAAAGAGAGCGTTGGTCTGGGGTGGAGATCAGTGGAGAAGAGAAAGGTAGTGAGGAGCTCTGCCCGCTTTGATGCATCTGCTGCCCTCTGCTTATTGAACGAACAACTGGAGAAGTTGTGAAAGCTCAGTCTTAGCATCTGCTCAGCCCTTCTGGGGCTAGTTTGCCATCCCCTTTATTAATTATTGAGTAGAAATGAGAGACAGGAGGTAATTGCTAACCTTACTGGTGCCAGGCTGATGTCTCCCTGCATACCAGCCAGCAGAAGGCCTCCTCTAGGGCTGTGGCACTGCTGAGAAAACAAGTGGAATGCTGCTCTTGGAGGTATGGTGCTCCTCTCCACCAGCACCAGGCTGCTCTGTGCCAGGCTGTGTGTTGGCCACAAGTTGTGGAACGCCTGCTTTGCCATCCATTCATTCCTGCTGCTTTGGGTGGAGCTCAGGCACCCACCGGGGTCACATTCCCTGCGCTTGTGGGCAGTGGGGCAGCAGGCTGAGCCCATGGATGGGGGCAGCCCATCTGCAGGTCCTGCTCCTTCCCCACCCCTGAACATATGGCCTCTCTGACAGGCTCAGCTCTCTGAACAGAGCTCTGCTCTGGCTAGACTGAAACTTGCTAAAAATCAGTCAATTAAGATAATAGGCAGCATATTCTCACTCTAGGAAAAGAGTACATAAATGAGCGGCACAAAAAGTATTGTATTTTCTTCTGCAGAGCCACAGGTACTTAGATTAAATGGATCAATAAGCCATCTGTATCACAGGAAGAACAGTCATAAATTACACAAAAATTCAGTTTTTTTGAACAAGTTCTTGGGCACATGGGCAAAGACAGAGCTGCAAAGTTCTGTGGCTGGAAACCATCCTTGCACGCTGCAGGTTTAATGATTCTATTGATGGCGAATGAGGGATGGGACGCAGGGATGGGCCAGCAGTGATAAAGACTTGAAGTAACACAGAATAAATGAAGTAGTTCAAATTATACTCAGCACAATGTGCTTAAAATCCACACAGTGGTTATGTTTCTGAGTCTGAGCAAAGCCCAATGTGTGCGACTCATTAAGCACTGTGATGGGAGACAAACGTGCTCTCAGATGTCCTAACCCACTGTCGCTGTGCAGCCGAAGGGGCCCATGGGCTGTATGTGCTGCCCATGGCTGTTGGCTGTGCCATCAGGGCTGTGTTCCTTGGGGGTCCCAGCAGTGGTGCTCTGAGGGACTGCCCTGGTGCCTACCGGTCTATTCACTCTTCGAAAAGCAGCTAGTGATAATTTAAAGCATTAAACTTGGCCCTTTGTCCTGCTGCCAGCTTTAGTGGTTTTTTATAGCTGCATGCTGGCAGCTAAGTGTTGTTTTTTTCCCCCTTTTGCTGTGTTACCCACACTGGGGAGATGAGGTGGATGCATACACAGAGGAAACATGATGCTACACAAAATGGCATTGAAAGCACACAGTGGAAACACTTCTTTTTTCATTCTCTCCCCCCTTCCCCTCTCCAGCTCTTCTCACCTCACTAACAGAGCTGTGTTCCAAAGCAAACAGAGGCTCTCCAGGTGTGTGTGCTCAGCAGGAGCTGGAGGTGCAGTGCAGCCCCTGACCATCACCTGCCATTTTTTACTTCCTGCCTTCGTCTTCTGCTAAATTAAAGTTTATGTGAGTGTTGGATCCGTAAGCTTGCAAGGTTTCTGCTGAAGAGATTTTGCAGCTCTGAATGATTCCTCTGGGAGGCTACTCTGCAGTTTGCAGCCTGGTGTATGAATCCTGTGAGTTTAAAGGGAGAAGCAGCGAAGAGGAGGGAGGGATTCACCCATTGGCGACTTTATCTGTTACTTCCAGAGGTCACATCAGGAAAACGTTCTACTCAGCTGTGTTATCTGCTGCTCCATCTTTGTATTACACAGCATTTCTCAAGAGGATATTTTAATACCATTTTTTTCTTTGCTTACCAGAAACTCTCACGCTGGGCAAGAAAGATGCATGGCTCACAGCTGCCTGCTGGAGCTTATCTGTGGCTCAGAAATAAAGTATAAAACCACGTCTTTAATAATGCAGGATAGGGCTGTTCCGTAAGTGATTTATAAACTTCATAGGTAAAGTGAGTCGCTGCTAAAGTAGATTTACTGCTTTCTACATGAGCATCATTGAAATAATAAGGCAAGCATATGCAAGGTTAAAAGAGTCCCCATTAGTTGTAGTGTAGCTTGGAGGTAAATCTATCTTCTGTCATGGCTTTGACTTTTGCTTGTGGGCCAAGCAGAGCCTCTAGACAGAATAAAAACAAATGCTCTGAGGATGACAGTCAGTGAGAGGCAGGGATGGGCAGGATGGGGTGTGCAAAGCAGTGCTGCAGAGCCACGAAGCTTCTCCTGCCTTTCCTCCCCATCACAGCCCACTTTCATCGGGACAGCTGAGAACTCGGTGCGAACAGTGGGATGGAGGTAGCTGTTGCCTGGCTAGGAATGGAGAAGGTCTGTTCGTGGTTGGTACTGACTGAGCCCAGCCAATGCAGCCCTTGTGTCACCTGGAGGTCCTGGAAAATGAATCCTCCCTGACAAAAGGCAGCAGGAGAGGAGACCTTGGGAGCTGGAAGGGTGGCTTATGTGTCTCCTGAGAGCAACAGGAGGGTCTGTGATGGGGGAGAGAATGCTTCAGGCCAGCTGTAGCCTGGCCTTAGGGGCAGTGAGCATGGCGTGTGCCCACTGGTCACACAGCTCTCCAGCAAGCACGTGTGCTGAAGTGGCAGCTCCATGGGCATTGAGGGAGCGTCTTGCACACTGCTGGAGCCCACCCTGCTCCCCGAGGGATGCTCTCTGCGGGATCCATCCCACTCCACCCGCGCTGTCTCTATATTCATGTTCTCAGTGCAGTTTTACAGAGCATGAATCTTCCAATTGCGTTCAGCCAGCTGGGTGCTCATTACTGAGTAATGTATCATCCTGGTGACACTGTTACTAACTTACTAATAACAACTCCAGATGGCAGGGATACATTCTGGGATCTCCTGACCATGAAGGAGTAGTCTTGAAAAATCTTAAATATTATCTTTTAATGTGCCACATGTAGGTTCTTTCAAAAGAGGCAGGCCTGGGAGGCGAAGGGATCACATGCAGTGCAAAGCTTGAAGTTCTCCTGATCTTGGGCTTTGCTGTTTTCCTTCTGGAAGGGAAGGAGGCCACTGTTAGAGATGGATGCCAAAGCAATGCCTTTCTTGGGACTCCCTCTAAGTAGCTTCAAAACCGCCTGCATTATGTCGAGACATCTGTACAAAGCAATGAAGGAGGAGGTTTGTCAATGTCTGCCATCAGTATGGAAATCCAAATGTCATAACCAGCAAAGACACAGCAGGAGTGGGCTGAAAACTTTGAACTTCTCAAGGAAGGAAAAAGACATTTTAAACCAATTCCACTGAACTGCATTTTCCCCATGTACTCAGGTCTTCAAAGGAGGGGCCTCTTCCCCTTCGCTGGAATAGAAAAAAGCTTTGCTGATAACTGCGTTAACAGATGAAAAGGTGGGCAGAGTTTTTAAACAGACTAGGAAAAGGATTCTTCACCCATCTATTTTCTGTCTTCAAATGAACAAATGGGAAAAATAAACACGTATGGTTTCTCAGTCTATTATTCTCCCTTCATTGTCAAGGCAGATGCTTGCTCAGTTAAAAAAGACGGAAAGGTCTGTGGTTCCTTGAAAGGGCATGTTTTCATTTCAGCAGACGCTTTTTGAAATGATAAGGAAAATGATGTGCTATTTTTTCTTGCCAGATTCTGTTTATCCTTGTTGCTATGTCTCAGCTCTCAACCACTGTAATGCGGTGGGAGGATTTCTTCTCCTGTTGTGGGTCGCTGCACAGCCAGGGCTTGGCGAGGGCAGGGATTTGCATGCCTTCCCCTGCTCTGGCCTGGCTGGAGCCTCATGCCCCTGCATGGCTCTCACCTTGCTTCTGTCTTCCCCACACCTCATCTGCCTGCAGCTTCTCTTCAGTCCCCTCTGCCCACAGCCCAGCCTTCATTCTGCTCCCCCTCCCCTCTCCCCAGCTCTTCCCCCATCCCAGCCTCCCCACTGCCACCCCAGCCTTCCTTTTGCTCCCCGTCCCTTTAGACCATCCTCCTCCCCTACCCCCAGCCCAGCCTCCCCTCAGCCATCTATCACAATGCAGTTTGTTGGGTCTCAGCAGAGTGTGGAACTGGGCTCACTATGCTGAATTTCATTTCAAATCTATGGTGGAGAGTTTTAATCTGTGGCAAGCAGGTGCTGCTGCAGGTGAGCACTACTAAAAGCATATGTTTACTTGCGCTGTTGAAATTAGGAAAAGCTGTTATTTAGAAAAATTCCTTCAATAGTCTGTGTAATCATTGGCAGCCATGCACTCTCAGCTGCAGGCGTATTCCAATTTTATTTAAAAACCAATTTCAGACTAGCAGGAAGATTTAGTCAGAGCAGCTCAGGTACAAAGCAGAGGTTACTGATGTTTGTGGAGTGATGCCCACGTGCATCCCCCGCTTCCCAGGGAGAACAGACTGGCTCCTGGTGACCCTGTTGAATGACAGCCACTGTGTACAGGGGACAATGCAGTACCCAGGGTGGGGATGGGGCTGGTCCCTGCTGGAGGTGCTGGGCAATGCCACGGCTGTGTGCAGGATAGAAAAGGAGGAAGGTCAGGATGAAAGAGCTGGATCATGAGAGTGCACACTTGTAATGTGAACGCGTGAGCCGGGGTAGATCCATGTGACATCTCAAAGCATAGAGCCTCTGGTACCTGGGAGAGACGTGAGGGTTGAGGGTGCTCTGGAGATAAGAGGAGAAGGGTGCACATGTGCAGGACATGGGGGCAATCAGCACTGCTGTGCCAAGCGGAGAGTGGGAGAGGCAGCGTGGGGGTGAGAGCAGGATGGGCAGTTCCTACCCCACCCCCCTGAAGCGTAGGATGCCATCTGTTTTCCTTGAAATCCCATCTCACAAAGAGTTCTGCAGTTCTTCCAGTGAAATATCACCATTAAGTTCCTGGGGAGCGCTGGGCAGGAGCAGACAGCCGTCCCACTGGTGGGAGTGCTCCTGCGGAATTACATTTCAGCTGCAGGGGAAGCAGTAATGTGCAGCCATTGCAGACTCGATGACTACAGTATAATTTTATTTATGGGTAAATAATACTTAGCACTGAGCTCACAAACATTAATCTTAAAGCAAGGGTTGTACTTCTACATTGCCTCCTATTGTAAAATTAATAACAGGTAAGACGCACCGGTGAATTTAAGGGGCTGTTACTCTCACAGTGCCGTGGAAGCATCCAGGTTCACTTGTTTACAGACGCAGCTGCATTCCCAAACCTCCCTTGATGCAGATTGTCTGAGAGCCTGGGGCAGCTCTGAGTGCAAGCAATAACAACCAGGTGCAAAGCCAAGGTGATGTTTAAATTGCATCCTCTTCTGCTGAATTAGTACTCTCTAACGATGTAAAACTAAATCTCCCCGGATGGTTCTGTGAGCAGCCTTGTTCTCAAGTACAACAGAGAAGTTCTGCTGGAACAAACAAGGTGATGCACCCCTCAGCTTTGTTGCTCTAAATACGTGTGATCCGGATGCTATCAGGGCACACTGCTTAACACCACCTCAGCAGCCTGCTCATGTGGGGGTTCTGTCCTCTTCCCATTTCTCACCAGAAAATGTCTCTTAGAATTCTTTTGTATGAGTGAATGCCTCCATTCACCCCAGACCTCCTCTCAACTTCATGGCTCCTCCTTGACTCGAGGCCCCTCCTTGCATATGCCCTCTTGCAAATGAAACACTTCTATTTCAAAATCCTTATTCACAAATATCAACACTTTCAGAGACAGGAAAATACACATGGGCTCTAACTCTTTATTTAAGCTCTCAATAACATCCTCTTATTTTTAAAGTGCTCGGTGTTAAGCAGTTTCTACAGGATTCTTAGCCTAAATCAGCAGCAATAGGATGTCTGCCAGCCCTGTAATTCAGTCCTTCACCCCATCCATCAGAAGTTTGCATCTCATACATACTCAGTGTGTGCAGCTCTAAGCCCACCAGTCCATACATTGGGATTTACTGGGCATGAATCCGCCCTTTAACTGTACGTTTGCTCATTGACTTTTGTGATGTGATGCTATTTGCTGTCGGTGGGTGTGAGCCTGTCCCTGAAGCAGGATGTGGCACATTGCAGGGCTGGGCTCCTGGCACTGTGTGTGGTGCAGCCTTTAGGTGCCCTCAGTGCAGCACTGGGGAACAGGTTCTGCATGAACATGGAGTGACTGTAGGCATTGGTGTATTGATGCCAAGCTATGATTTTTGGCTTTGAGTTTCCTTACGCATGGCTCTCTCCAAGACCATAAAGAGGGCCAGGTGTCCCCACTGAGGATGTCATTCCAGGGCATGGGGCACAATGCTTCACCAGTGATGAGGCTTTAATTCTTGCTGCCTTTGATATTCTCTTTGCTCCGCTTCCCTCCAGGAACAGGGTTCAGAGTTACAGTAGGGGTGGTTCATAGAGACATTGTACTCGAGGGATAAGAACCACGAGCCTGTAGGTCTGTTATATGCAGAGTTCAGAGAAGAGCTCATTGTGTCCTGGCTCTGGAAGCACTCTGCCAAGCAGAGGAGTGGATCCCTCCTCTGTCAAGGACCCCCAAGGCAGTGTGATGGGGAGCAGCTGTGCCTTAGGGATGCCCTCAGCAGTGCTGTACAGTGCCCACCAGGTCCCTGCGAGGCTCTGTTGCCCGCAGCCCCACTTTGCTTCCCCACCTGCAGGAGGCTGCATTCAGCTCACACTGATCCTTTATAGTCAGAAGTGGAACCTCTGTAACAGCCTTCACAGCTGCGATCACCCGCTGATACCACGTTTGATTTCATCTCTCACTCTGCACCAATGACTAATTCAAATCCCAGTAAGAGATCATCAGAGGCAGAGACACAGAGGTGAAATAAGCTGTAAATGAGTTCCAGAAAATGTTACAAACCGCAATCCATCCCATGGGCTTCCTCTGTGCACCGCCCCTCCATGGGCGTTTGCAATGAATGTACCTAACACAGCTCCAACCAGAGGCCCTTCAGTGACTCAGGTGTGTCAGTAGGATGGTCTACATGTGCTGTCAGTGCGCACTGAACAGGTTGCCCAAGGAGGCTGTGGATGCCCCATCCCTGCAGGCATTCAAGGCCAGGCTGGATGTGGCTCTGGGCAGCCTGGGCTGCTGGTTGGCGACCCTGCACATAGCAGGGGGTTGGAACGGGATGAGCCAATGGTTCTTTTCAACCCAGGCCATTCTAGGATTCTATGATTCTATGATTATTTCATCAAACCCTTCCGTCGTCCTCAAAAAACTTCTCACCTGAATCACTTGTGAAGTAATGCCATCAAATGCATCTGAAGCAAAGACAAAATGAGCACAATTCCTGTACCTCTGAATCGCTGAACAGTGAATGTAAATTGTGAGAATGAGTCAGAAATTAAACCTCTGCTCTCCAGCAGAAATATTTTAAGCTTCACTCAGCAACGTTGGTTTGCTTCAGACAGGAACACGTTCCTGGGGAAACGTTTCTCCTGTTAAAGGAAAATCTTAACGCTGCAATAAAACCGAACTTGTCAGAAACTTTGCAGGCATACTCTTCAAAAAGCAGGAGCTGATTTGTTTTTCTCCATGTTTTTCAGATCGGTGCCAGAAGGGTGGTGTCATGGAGGTGATCCGGCCTTGCTGCTCAGGTCCCTGCAGGGCTGCATTGCTGGGCTCGCTGTGTGCATCACAAATGGGGCTCCTCAGAGCCAGCTGAGTGCTGTCAGCAGTGGGAACCTTCTCACCTGCCTTCACCTGTTTAAATTCAAGTCAGTGTTTCATCTGGCTTTAGAATCGCAGAACTGTTCAGTCTGGAAAAGCCCTGTGAGACCCCCAACCCACCCCCCCCCCCCCCCTCCGTGCCCACTGCCCACCCCTCAGTGCCACATCCCCGCGGCTCTGAACACCTCCATGGACGGGGACTGCCCACCCCCGGGCAGCTGTGCCAGCGCCTGGCCGCTCTCTGGAGCAGACATTGCTCTGATAGCCAACCTGACCCTCCACAGCACAACGTGAGGCCATCACCTCTTGTCCTGTTGCTGTTACCTGGGGCAGAGACTGCCCCTTGCCACAACCTCCTGTCAGGAGTTGGAGAGAACCAGAAGGTCTGCCGCCAAGCCCTGTGTCCCTCCACCTTCTGATGATGACATTTCTGAGAGAGTAAGTGGGGGTTTGGGCGCAGAGCATTTACATGTGTCAGCTGAAATTCGTGTAAATTAAGTGTGTGCTTAACTGAGAGCAATGAGCTATTGGTACTGATCCCAGTGGGACCTGACGTGGTCTGAAAGCACAGCAGGTGGGTTTCTCTTGGGTTGCCTGCACCCCTCCTGCCCTGCAGAGCAGCTCTGGTCCCTCTGGCCATACTCGGCTGGCATCTCCCACCATTAGCTTTACTTCCCCTTAGTGCTCAGGCTCAGTGTTTGTCAGCCAGGAGGCACAGACATGGCCAGAGGTACAGTCCTGCAGCCCATCTGCTCCAGCCCACGTGATAAGGGCTTTATTAATGCATCGATGACTGTTCCTTCATTCCTCTTTGTCTGTTGTGTTATAATGTTCTCACTGGAGGATGGGGAGAATATTATCATAGAATCATATAATGGCCAGGGTTGAAAAGGACCACAGTGATCATCGTTCCAACCCCCTGCTATGTGCAAGGTCGCCAGCCAGCAGCCCAGGCTGCCCAGAGCCACATCCAGCCTGGCCTTGAATGCCTGCAGGGATGGGGCATCCACAGCCTCCTTGGGCAACCTGTTCAGTGCGTCACCACCCTCTGGGGGAAAAACTTCCTCCTAATATCTGAACTTCAGAGATTTTAGACATTGGGGTGCCTATGCCATGATCACATAGACATTTGTTCCTGCAGTTAACATGGAAAGTAAGGAATATAAGTTAAAGGAGCAGATTTTCCTGCTTTTCCCCCTTAGAAACACACCATTAGCGTACGGAATGTTGCTGTAACTCAGCAGAAAACTAAAAACATATCAGACCCCAGCTCTGAGAGAGCCAGATCTCCCTGTGAGATTTCAGCAGGCAGGCGGCCAAGTGGGAGCTGCAGCCACAGGGATGTATTTCTTCTTGCTCTGGCTCATTAGCAAGAAGCAGCTGTTAGTTCATTCAGTATTAATGTCAGCCGTAATGAAAGACACCCACTTGTAGGAAGAGGTGAATTTGGAGAGAACTATAAAGAAGGACACTGTGCCAAATTGCACGGTATCAGTCAGGGTGGTTGAATTATAACAAGACTCAATTTTTGTGAAACCATAAAGGAACAATGATAAAAGTAGGAAAGATGCACATACTCCTGACTCAGCAGACTCTAACCATAATGTGTGCACTTGACTTGAAATTAATGCAACATATAAAATTAAGAGGAATTTTGCTGGGATGATTTCAAGTGTCAAAACCTAAGATATATACACTCGTCTCTGTATGATATTGTTCATGCTTGATACAACCTGACTGCTGCCGCTCAGACAATCTGCCCCAGGGAATAGCTGAAAAAACTCCTGAAATGAAACTCGTTTCACTTTCCACTTCTGAAAGCACAGGACGAGGCTTTACAAACATTTAACCATTTTTCTCCCTTTTAAGAATGGAAGGGAAAGCTGTACCTGCAGCGAGGATAGTCGTTATGGAATGGTGCTAAGAAACACAGGACTGAAGGATTTGCTGGAGGAAAGACTTTGGTATAATTCCTCATTTGTCAGAAATATCAAGGGATGGGGCTACTAAGCGAGGGGAGGATAGGGAAGAAAATAACCCAGAAGGTGCAGGCTTTGCTTGCAAACTTCCCTACCCAGTGTGTGGATATCCTATGGGGCAGCAGGTGAACTCCCCAAACCAGCAGCACGCTGTCCCTCTGCCTGTGGGTCCCTTTCCTGTTTCCTTGCCATCCCTCCCCAGCTCACTTCCTTTCCACCCAACTAACTCCTTCCATTGGAAAGCATGATTCTGAGCAGCAATGACCTCATTTAGAACCATAGAATCATTAAAGTTGGAAAAGACCTTTAAGATCATCAAGTCCAAGCATCAGCCCAGGTGTCCCTGCCTATCACAGAGGATTGGAACTAGGTGATCTTAAGGGTCCCTTCCAACCCAAACCATTCCATGGTTCAGTGACATGCCTGAAGCCATACACTTTGTGCTGGGGAACCTGACTTCTCCTATTGGATGTTCCCTTCCACCTGTAGGTCTGGGCAGGTGGGATGAGTTTCCCCATTAACACCAAGGTGATGCAGCAGAGGAAATGCAGAGGGGTTATTGCTTCTATATCCCACACCTGGGTGCAGTGCTGCTCTGAGAAGGGAGAGGAGAAGGCAATGGGGAGGGCTGCTGTTTCTCACCAGGAGTCTGCTCTGTGCAGGGTGAGTGTGGATTGTGGTGGTTGTTGTCCTCCTGCCGTGTCCTGTGGTCCTGCATGCTGCCTGTAATGTGTGGGCTGAAACCAACCTGACCGATGTGTGATGCTGGGGTGCCTTTGCCCCTTCCTTGTGACGGTGAGTGAAAGCTTTGATTGCAGAGGTGTGTTTGGCATTCCTCCTTACAGTTTTAGGATGATGTAGAATCTATTTAATGGCAGGTGATTTGACGCCGTTGGTCTTTGCTGGGCAAGGAATACTTGTATAACCATCAGACTTGTGTTTGCTTTAATAGATACCTGTGGCAGTGGGAGAGGAGGTGGGGTAGCAGGGTTGGGAGAAGGCAGGTACAGCCATGTGCCACACGTTCTGTACAAATACTGGCTGAATTTCTGAACTGTAACTTCTTTTCAGTTTATTCTGTGGTGGTTATAAATACTTAGACTCAAAATAGGCTCCTTAGGAAAGCTCTCTTCTCATTAGGAAGTTCAAATGAATTATGATTTTGCAGATATATATATTAATCTGTTTTTAAGGATTCCAGGGGAATAACATTATGCGTGTGGTTACATGGTGTGGGTCACAAGAGGTGTGATAGGGAAACAAACCCAAGGCTGGTGTGCCGCATCCCTTCTGTGCAGCTGGTACTAACACAGAGATACTGCTCTCACTGAGCAATGGTTTCTGCCTTGATTTGGCTTTCTGCTGCATCATTCCCCACTTGTCACTCTTCCCTAGAAGAGGTTTGGAGAGGGGAGCCGTGTGTCCTTTCTCTGGATGTGTGTTTTAGGGATCTTTACTGCTTGACCCGTGCAGCCAACACTGCTGTCCTGCCTTAAATGTGTTGCTGGGAAGAGACCTATGGGTGAGCGTGGCTGAGAACTGCAGCCAAAGAACGTGGGGTTTGTGGTGATGCATTTATGGGCTGAGGTGAAGTGTGTGAGCTCAGTGCTTGCTTTATTTGCTGGGTAATGTTCTGTCTTCTGTGCAGGGCAAAGCCAAGTGAAAGAAAATCCTCATTTAGGAGCATCACTGTGCATTCAAGCTGAGGGGAAAAAACACGTGAGTTAGTGGAAGGCTTGAGGAAAAGAGCCATTTATAATAGCAGAGAGCAGTAATTACTGTGCGAGGCCACACTTGTAACTTTGGAGATTCTGGATTAGACAAGCTCTAGATGCACAGGTGTGGTTTTATTGACCTGCTACATCTGTGTTCTTACTCCCCACTGCCTCACAACCGGAGCGCTGCTGCATCTTCTGTCTATATTTGACAGCTTTATATTTGCTCCTCTAGCAGTTGCAGTGCTGATGGCTGACAGAGGGATGCAGTGGGACAGTGCAATGTTTTATTCTATCAGGGCAGGCACGTGACTGGAAGAGTGTGCATGGCCAACCACTTGAATTCTGTGGTTCTTTTTGTCCGCAGCTGTGATGACCAAAGCTGCAGCATCCTATGGAGGTGACAGCTGTGGCCATCTCACTGCTGTGCCAGAGCTGTGGGTGCCGTGGGGGGAGGCAGGGATGGGCTGCCTTCATCCCTCAGCATGGCTTGGTGCCACGTGCTGGGGTTGTGCCCATCTCTGCCCACCTTTCCCTGGGGAAACCCCCCATGTCCTGGTGCGTACATCTTTTCTGCTAATGTTTGGTTGGGCATCGTGGTGGAAGTTAGAGGACTGGGTGCTATAGGGGTGTTGGTATGGTCCCTCTGGCAGGGCTGGGAGCTTCTGCCCCGCAAGGACTCAGCTGCAATTCATATGTGTGGGATCCTTAGCGGAGGCAGGGCTAACCTGGTAGGAAACCTGCAGAAGCCTGGCCCTGCCTAGCTGAGGGCTGCTGTATTCCTGTCTGCCCTGAAGGGAGGCAGGGACAGGCCTGGCAGCGCCGTACCTTATGGGTCTCAGCTGTGTTGGTCCAAGTTTGAAAACTGCTCTTTAAAAAAATACTTGAGGAACAAGCTCTATCAAAGAATATGTAAACCAGAAGTATTACTTCTAATAAGCCTGTCTCATTAGCAGTGTGCACATGCTAAGTCCTGCTTTCCAGAGAGATGCAGTTGTGATCTGAGTCCATAAAGCACAGCTCTCAGCTCACAGCCAGGTAGTGATTAACAAAAATGGTCCTTTCTGCGCAGGGGGTGCAGTGTCTAATGAACTTCTGGGTGATGCTGATTGCAATCAGCCCTCTGTCCAAAACTCACGCAAGGATGGCTTTCCTTTTTTGTAACGCAGTTGAGAGATTTGAAGCATACATCTTCTGTCAGCTGTCCAATGAATATTAATCTATTTGCAATAAACTGCCTTATGAATAATTCGCTTCACAAAATGAGCGACTTTAAGATATTGCAAAGTTAAATGAGCCATTAGTGAAGAATGTCTTGTAAATATTGCCTATTATTGGATGTTTGGGTTCTGTCGCGTGCTTTCATTCCTTTATAGATTAATGCATTGCAAAGAGAGGCTTTAACTTTTGTTCCTCGTCACACTTTTTATTGTCTCTATTGAAATGTTGGATGGATTTATGTTAAATTACAATAGTTATGACCCGTTCATAACCATAAGAGACTGAAATGTTACAGCCAGTGAGGAGCAGAGGGCAGGGGACAAGCAAATACCTTGATTAAAATAAAGGAGGAGGATGCCTTGGTTCAGACTTTGGCTCTCGCAAGTTATCTCTATTAGGTGGGGTAGGTCTTCCAGCCTGCCCAGCATCATTAAGTAAGAATGCTATTTGTTTTTGTCCAGAAATGAGAACGCTTGGGCACTTTGCTAAGCAGATACGCTGCCTAGTTCTGAGAAAAGCTGATCTTTGCTCAGGGTACTAAATTCAATACATTATTATTATGTTTTTAATATCAAAGTTTGCAAAGATTAACAAAATGGGAATAGGGAGGAAGGCTCCAAATTACTGTGGTCTCCATGGCTACTGAATCAAAAACTAATTGGTCACTGATGTTCTTCCTGGAGTGATGGCCCTGTCTGCCAAGGGCCTTCCCTGGGTGGGAGCTCTTCTCTCCTCCCCTGGGGAGAAGGCACTGCGTCCAGCAGAATCACAGAATGGCCTGGGTTGAAAAGGACCACAGTGCTCATCCAGTTCCAACCCCCTGCTATGTGCGGGGTCGCCCACCAGCAGCCCAGGCTGCCCAGAGCCACATCCAGCCTGGCCTTGAATGCCTGCAGGGATGGGGCATCCACAGCCTCCTTGGGCAACCTGTTCAGTGCGTCACCACCCTCTGGGGGAAAAACTTCCTCCTCATATCCAACCTAAACCTCCCCTGTCTCAGTTTCAAACCATTCCCCCTTGTCCTGTCACTATACAGCAGAGAGGAGGAAATCTTTCTGAGATTCCCAGCTCATTGTCTAACACAATGGCAGCTGAAAATGTCTCATTTCCCCCTGGTACTCATACTTGGGAGTGTGTTATTCATTTCTGTAGGTGAGCATCCAACAGGCAGTATGAAGATGAGACTCTGACTATCACAGAAATAGCCAAGCCACACGAGTTTAGGTATTAATCACTGTAGGCTGCAGTGAAAAATTCTGTGAACTGCTTCCTCCAAAATAAAGGTTTGGTAAATTGGAGAAAGCCAACCGAAAGGAAACACTGACTGCCATTAGATGAGTCCCTCCTTTGAGATCATTCTCACCTTAACTCAATCAAAAAGCAAACAAAGAAAACCTTACTACTCTAAATTATACAATAAAAAAGAATTGAATCAGATTCTGGTCACAGTGAGAGTGGTCATTATGGCTGTTGGTATGCCTTAGTGCAGCAATACCTTGCCTGAAATCCACCCTTGTTGTTGGCAAGTGTCAGCTGCATGTGGAGGAGTAAATGGGGAAGCAGTGTGCAGTTTTCAGTTCTCATTGTCTAATGCTGTGAAGGAAGTTTGTTTGTTTTCTCCTTTGAGCAAACACAGATCAGACAGTGCTTTGTCAGCAGGTTACTCACTTCCTCTCTAAAATGCCACCTGTGACTCCCATTGAGAGAGTCACTGGTTGGACTCTATTGCAATTAACACAATTAGTGTTGCAATATGTTGAAGGGTTCATCAAAACCACCGAGCTGAAAACTTCTGACTAATTAAGTCAGCTGTGCTGGGGACACGAATCCATTCCCTCTGAGGAATGAGGTGAGTCACAGATCTCAGCCTCCAAACCTGGAAGTGTTAAAGGACCTGGCAATGCGCAGAAATACGCAAGCTGGGCGGACAGATAAGCGTTGCTTATGAATAACATTACCCTATAACTCTCATCTGACGCTTTTATCCTTTCTCTGATGCTGCTATAAAGATTGCAAAGCAGATAATAGAGCCATTTGTAAATTAAGCAGGGTGGGTTTTGTGACTTATTCTAACATTTCAATCTGTTTCTCTTTCTCCTCTTTGGGTTAATGTGGAGCTGCCCCTCCTTGGCTCACGCCAGTGCGTCCCAGTGCTGGGGTGACTGTGGAAGCTGTCCCACCCTGTTTGGCATGTGGGATTGTGCTGCTGGTGGTGCTTTGTCTTGGGCAGCCTGCAGGGCCTGGAGGTGGGCAGGGGGCTGCTCAGCATGCCCCCCCCCATACCCAGATTGGTGCAGTTACAGCCCAGAAGGCATTGCCTTTTCCAGTTCTAATAACCAGCGTGTCTGTTCTCAGTGAGCTTGTCTCCTTGTGCTGCACCCATACTCTGCACCAGGACACGTGTGTGGAAGCCCACCCCAGGTAGAACAGCCCCCAAAAGACCCCTATGTGGTTGTAGCTCTGGTAGAACCTCTGCAAAGCAGCCCCATCAGTGATGCTCCATCCCAGGCTGCTCTGTCTCACACATGGCTGAGGAGGTCAGGGAGGAGCTGCTGTGCGGAGGGTGTGATTCCACTTTGTGCTTCTCTAGTAAATTAATTAGGCTATTCTCAGGGCTCCGCAGCAGCAGGTTGCCATGCGGTTCTCCTGTGTGGGTGTAGTCCTGGACGTTTCCTGAAGCTTTTAATTACTAGTCATGAGCGCAGCGAGGGTTTGTGGAGCGCTGTGCCTTGGGGGAAAACAGGGATGCTCTGCGGATGGGAGGCAGTGGGGGATGTTCCCAGCCACATACCTGGAGGTAAACCTGCTTGAAACAGTCTCTGGGAGAAATAAAACCAGAAGGAATAATTCCATGTGTTTGAATTAACATTACAAAAGCGGTGGGGTATATACATTATGGTTTTAATTCCAACAGACTTAGAAAATCTGGCTGCTACAGCAAGGGCTTCAGAGGGCCTTCAGCACTGCCAATATTTTCCTCTCTTATAGCAGCTTTTCATGTGTTCCCTTCTGAAAAAATCCTTGTTCTCACTTGGCTAATCTGGTTTCTTACACAGATTTTTAAAGGTTTATTGCTTAGGAACAGAAAACACCACATTTGTACACGGGCTGCGTTACAGTGTCAGATAGGAACAGCTATGGAACGTTTCCCAGGTGCCACCGGGGGGAAAAAAAGACGCTTGTAATAATCATTTCCATCAGATGCTCTCTGCAACTGAGGGGGGGCGGAGGGGGGTTGGCCTCTGCCCCAGGTAACAGCAGTAGGATGAGAAGGGATGGCCTCACACTGCACAGGGAGGGTCAGGTTGGCTATCAGAGCAATGTCTGCTCCAGAGAGCGGCCAGGCGCTGGCACAGCTGCCCAGGGGCAGGCAGTCCCCGTCCATGGAGGTGTTCAGAGCTGCGGGGATGTGGCACTGAGGGGTGGGCAGTGGGCACGGGGGGTGGGGTGGAGGTCTCAGAGGGCTTTTTCAGCCTGAGCAGTTCTGTGATTCTATGTGCAGCACCACTCAGGACAAAATACCACACTCTTCAGCATGTGCAGGAAGGCATTGCTGGGGCAGTCCGTTACATCCTGCATGTATTCAGGAAATCCCTGGTCCACGATCCTTATCTATATCATCTTCTAGAAGATGAGCGAAGCATAAAGCTTTGAGCTGTCCTGATGCTTCCACATGTGACACCATAATCCCAGTAAGGTTCTGGGTTGACCTTACACACCTGATACACAGCTTCTGCTTTGTGTGGGTGATGGGCAAGTAAATCATCTCCTATTCATTGGGAAATCATATTTTTTCAGAAAAATGGCACGTTAGTGCTTGGGGCTTCTTTTTATTTGGGAAGTCAGAAAGGTGACCAGCTTAAATGCTCCCCCCACCAAGAAGCTCTGGTAATACCAGCTCTTCTCTACAACTTGCAGCAGACTGTGGGTTAGGACAGAGCTACCTGCGCTGTTAGTGGTGATGCTGTGCATCTTTGGAGATCCTCGGAGCCCCAGAGATGGCTGAAATAGTAGCTGCCCCAGAAAGCATCTGGCTTTTTGCTCTTGTGACCATTATTAGGTTGCTCTGCAATTGCAGAAGGAACGCTCTGCATGTGATTTTTATCTTGAAGATAAACACTTAAAAAATGATAATAAATAACACTAAATTAAGAGCCTGTAAGAACTTAGAATGTCACTTCCTAAACGTTTTTTTTTTTTTCTGTGGTATTGAGATTACAGGAAAGTTTTCCTCCAGTGAGGATCTGACAGACTTGGGCACTCTGTTCTGCTGATGAAGACAAATCCCTCAGACGCTCAGCTGCGTTAACGTGATGTCTGAGTGTTGGTATAGGAACACAGTGATGAATTGCTGCTGTTTGACACACGTGTGGGCAGCTGATCAGTACAGAGTTTGAGGGTAAGGCAGAAGTTATTTACCCATAGGTTGTGTAGGTTGATGCCATGTGTTGCTGCCATGATATTTGCTGAAGCTTCTCACCATGTGCCTGGTTGTGTGATTCGGAGCTTTTTCAGCCTAACGTTCCTTTTCCCACCTCTGTGCACCAATTTCTCTGTGGCATCCAAAGTTCAGGTGAAGCGTTTGGTAACAGCCCAGTTCTACCCAGCCTTGGTTTCATCACATAAGAAATGTGAATTTGCAGGAGGGTTTACAGCTTGAATTTGTTTTAACTGACCTTCACTGTTCCCTTTCCATTTGTTACTCACTTCTTCCTTCATCATCCCACTCTCCTCACTTTCTTTACTTTTCTTTGTCCCTTCAGTCTCACTCCTGCTCCTTTGTATTTCTCATCCTTCCTCTTGGTAGCTCCTAATCATTCTGTTCCTTTTTCCCATAGCACCACTGCCTCTCTATTTCCCTGCAGTGTGTTGTTCCTGCCCTGATTCCTGGCCTGATGTTTTCAGGGTGGGAAGGGTCCAGGCTGGAGGAGGTGGCTCAGGCTCTGCATCTACTGGTCATGCACCAGGTGGGTGTCAGCGAAGCTCTGCCTGGTGATCTCCTCACTCATTCTGTACTGCAATTGAAAGGCTGCCCAGAGAGGCTGTGGATGCCCCGTCCATCCCTGGAGGTGTTCAAGGCCAGGTTGGATGGGGCCCTGGGCAGCCTGGTCTAGTATGAAATGTGGAGGATGGTGGCCTGTCTGTGGTGGGGTGGGGGGGGGGTTGGAGTTTTGTGATCCTTGAGGGCTCTTCCAACCCAAGCCATTCTATCCTATTCTATAAAAGCAGAAAGTAATAACAGATAATGTCTGTCCTCCCTGCAAATACAGCTTGGCCATCTATGGAAGAAATATGATCTATTTAGTTTCATATTTCAGACTTCAGTTTCATCTAATGCAGCGGTAATGAATCATTGACCCTAGAAAAATATCACTGATTTGATTAATTAGCACTTAAAAGAAATCCTCAGATAGGAAACTTCCAAAGGTTGGAAATAATGCTGGTATTTTATTTGTCCTTTTGTTAGCTGGCTTCCTAAGAAAAAAAATCCAACACAGTTCTTATGGGGATAATGTTCTGGTTTGCACAATGTAGCTTCAGATTAGGCTGTTTTCATCAGAAATGTTATGATACATAGATCACAAGGGAAATTCGAAGGGAGGAATCACAGAATCATAGAATGGCCTGGGTTGAAAAGGACCACAATGCTCATCCAGTTCCAACCCCCTGCTATGTGCAGGGTCGCCAACCAGCAGCCCAGGCTGCCCAGAGCCACATCCAGCCTGGCCTTGAATGCCTGCAGGGATGGGGCATCCACAGCCTCCTTGGGCAACCTGTTCAGTGCGTCACCACCCTCTGGGTGAAAAACTTCCTCCTCATATCCAACCTAAACCTCCCCTGTCTCAGTTTCAAACCATTCCCCCTTGTCCTATCACTATCCACCCTCAAACAGCCATTCCCCCTCCTGTTTATAAGCTCCCTTCAAGTACTGGGAGATGTGGAAGAGCACCTGTGGCAGCGATTGGCAGCAGCTCATTCCTCACTTGGATAACAGAAGGCACCCGGGTGATTTCCCGGCTTTCCTCTGGGATGAGAAGCCCCAGATGAAGAAGTCCACATGTGCAGTAACACCGGCATTGCTCCCAATACCAGGAACACCATTAACATCTCAGTGCCCTCCATGTGTGCAGCAGCCCCATGCCGTATCACACCGTGTGGCACTCCCATCTGACTGCTGGAGCGTGGCTGCCTGCTGACAAAGCCCAATGCGAGGGATCGGGAGGTTAATCAGGCACAGTGATTTTCCTGTAGGAAACTGCCAATTGCTTTAAAATTAATGGCTTGGAAGAGTTTCTAGTAGATTTTAAATTGAAAAAGAAAAAAAACCCTGAGAAATGCCGGGTTTCCTCCATAGAGCAGTCACAGCGTAGCTTGCTGCTCACAAACAAGCAGCAAAAAGTCTTTGTTTTTGGTCTGCTATTATTGGTATTCAACAAATAATTACATAATCAGAGCAATCATCTTCAAGTGCTGTCAGATTACTCCTGGAAGGTGGAAGTGTGCAACGCTGTGGAGTATTTTGCTACAGAGAAGGGAGCAAATGGGTGTTTCTCAGCACAGCAGTCCAGGGTGGGTCCTGGCTAATGGGGTGCAGTGTGAGCTGGGCTGAGCTCTGTGCCTCAGCGGCACAGGACATGTGGGATGTTTTGTGTTTGCATGCAGGGCAGTCGCAGGTTAAGGGATGCTCTTAGTTATTTTTATATGGAGAAAGAGGGCTGCTGCTTTTTGCTGGGGGAAGCCTTTACCTGCTGCGTGCTGTCGGTCTGCTGAGTTGTTTGCCTTTCCTATGGAGTTCAGTCTGTAACTCTGGAGGGATTTCAATGGGAGGCTGCAAACCTAAGGGAGTAAAAGATTCCTCGGGAATGGCATTGAACCCCCACCAGCTGCTAACTGCTGCCACCAAATCTGGCAGCGCTACTTGGAAGTAGCTCTATTTGGCCCTGCTCAGCTCCCAGCCCCGTCCCTTAGTGCTGCACTGTGCTGCTGTCTACGTGTGAGCTCTGAGGATCCCAGGAAGGACTCTAAAAGAAAACAGCATCAAAGCCAGACAGCTCAGGGCCCTCCCCCACCCTCTCCTGCTCTTGGAGTCACGACAAGAGACGCACAGAACTCAATTACTAAGCAGAAATCCAGCGCGGGACATAATTGCCATCCAGCAGCAGGGCCCTCCTGCATTGATTACTTTTTCCCTTTAGGAGTTTACCTGTCAGTTGAGTTTTGCTTTCATTAAAGTACTTTTTTTTTTCTTTCAATTTTCCACTGTTCAAAAATATCCTGTAAAGCAACCTAGGGGTTTTCTCCTTCCCTCCTTCACAGACAGCGCTGCCAGCTGCTGCCTGTCCTGCCAACAAGTTACACTTAGTGCAGGAATTTTCTAATAAGAAAGGATTTCAATCGCTATTACTCTCCCTTAAAGCCCAGCCTGGAGCAGACTATGCTCCCACCTCCTGCTGTCCTCTCAAAGGAAAAAGGTAGAGAGGTCTGCAGCAACAGCATGGATGGCTAACTCCCTCCCTGCCAGCTGTGATGTGTGGGGGTTCAGGAGTGGGGTCTGAGCAGGGTTTGGCTGTTCTTATGCATCCCCAGGAGGAATGCAGTAGGAGCAGCTCAGCCCTCTCCCAGCACACAGCTGCTGGGGGCATGGGGCACCTTGGGGTCGGGGCTGTTCAACAACTTCTATAGCTTTCATTGGATCTCCTTCCAAGCAACAAGCTTCTTTCTAAACAAGACAACGACTTCCTGTAGTGTTTTCTGCCTGAATTTAAAAGGCTGGACGTTGCAGCTCAGTCAGTGTTATTCATAACCTATGTGAAATGGGGTGATCAATAGTTCTCTCTTCCCTGAAAATTTAAGTGGCTGCTGTGAGTCCTAATAAGGAGCCCTTCTGCATGCAGTGCCAGCCCGACCGGCTGCTTAGCTTCAGTGCCAGCCCTTCATTAGGCCTCACTGCCCTCTCCAACTCCCGTATAGGAGGTAGTGGTGGGGTGGGGTCAGTCTCTGCCCCAGGTAACAGCAGTAGGATGAGAGGTGGTGGCTTCATGTTGTGCCAGGGGAGGGTCGGGTTGGGTACCAGGAGAAGTTTCTTCTCCAGAGAGTGGCCAGGTGCTGGCACAGCTGCCCATGGGTAGGCAGTCCCTGCCCAAGGAGATGTTTGGGTGTGGCACAGAGGGATGTGGGCAGTGGGCACGGTGGGGTGGCTGGGGTTGGGTTTGGGTCTGAGAGGGTATCACAGCCTTTATGACTCTGTGGTTCAATGATCTACTCCTACATGCCTGTCACCCAGCCCCAGGTGAGGCTGGTGGGCTGTGGGGCAAGGACATGGCCCTGCTGGGAGCTGGCTGTTTCAATGCCACCTGGGAAGGGAGCAGGTGTGACAAGCGGCCCAAGGTAGCAGTCAGTTGTGAGGTAAAATCCTCCTTGAAAAGGGCAGCAAGTGGTATGGAAAAATAGGGAAAGCTGGGTTCTGACAGCGCTGCAAAGGGTCCTTGGGGCATGGAGCAGAACTATTTGCACTGAGCAACTGAATAACAGTACTGGGGTATTTAATACTGACAAATTTAAATCTGAAGATCCGTAGCAGTGAGAAAAAGACAACTTCACATCCCTCCAGGAGCACATGTAAGCAAGCTGGTGTGTGCTGCAGGCTGTTCTGCTGTACCCTGGTATCTCCTGCCTGCCCTGCAGTGCTGTGGCTGTGCAGATGTGAGTGTTGCTCCTCATCTCCTGGCCATAAGTGAGCTGCTTTGCCAAGATTGAATCTTCCCACTTGAACACCTGCTGTTAGTCTTCCTATAAGAGAGTCCATCCGACTGCCTATCAAGATTTTCTTCAGAGCAGTAGGTAGATGGGAGATGCCACCATCTGTTGTTTGCTGCTTTGGAATCTGCTGCTGCTTGGCTAGCAAGAAGTTTTGAGCTAATCATGTACATATTTTGCTGAAATCCATGAAGCAGTTGATTTCCATGCCAGTTATCATGACAGACATCATTGATCTGACTTCACTGGAAACCTGGGATGCTCATTGCATTTTCGTGGCTACCTCAGTGTCACACCTCAGGTTCCCAATGCAAGTACATGGCATATGATGATGAGTAACATGGATCAGAGGCTTCCTCTCACTGAAGATAGGTTGTAGCCATTCTCACCTGATCTGTCTGCTTATGGAGAGGAGCTGGGCTGGTGTTGCTGTAGACTGTTCAGGCCCAAAGTAGTGCGGGAACTTTTTGGGGTCTATTAAAGGAGGAAGGAAGTTTGTTCTCAAGAGTGCTCTGGCATAAAGTACTGTCCACAGTAGATGCCTTTATATATTCAAGGTAATTTTATGCTTTTATTGCTGTGGGTTGGAGCTGGGAATGGTGAAAATGAAGTGTGGTGGTCTTTCATTTGTTTTCCTTTCATAAGCAATCAGTCTGAAATACTGACATCAGTAACATCGTCTTTGCATAAAAATAACTTAAGAATATTGTGTAAGGAACAGGAAAACAGATCAATTGAAGTATAATAGAAAGGAAATTCATATTTTACAGTTAAACTTGCCAATTAATCATCTTTGTGCAGTCGTGCTCTGACAGCTGCTCCAAGTGCCATCGGTTCAACTGGCACCCAGCAAGGCTAAGATCAGCCTGATCTCCTCAGGGAGCACTTAAAAACCAGCAACATGGAGACAGAGTGAAAGGAGAAACAATGGCTAATTAGGAACCACACGAGGTGTGCATGGCAGAGCAGCCCTGAGACCAGCAGTGGCATTGCTGGGAAGTGTTGACACCAACAGGAGCTGACTGATGGCTGCTCCGTCCCTTCCAGCAGGGCCAGGCTGGGGGTGCAGGAGTTCCCCACCGCCCTTTGCCCAGCCCTGATATTGTTTCTGATCTGCTTCCTCATGGTTTGATGATTTAGTTCTCCCCATCTGCCCCCTGTTGCTGCTCAGCAGTGCCAGTCCAATGGCCAGCTGCTGGTCTGCTGCTGTACACCTCCACTCTGACGCCTGCAAAATCATAGAACCATAGAATGGCCTGAGTTGAAAAGGACCACAATGCTCATCAATTCCAACCCCCTGCTATGTGCAGGGTCACCAACCAGCAGCCCAGGCTGCCCAGAGCCACATCCAGCCTGGCCTTGAATGCCTGCAGGGATGGGGCATCCACAGCCTCCTTGGGCAACCTGTTCAGTGCGTCACCACCCTCAGGGGGAAAAACTTCCTCCTAATATCCAACCTAAACCTCCCCTGTCTCAGTTGAAAACAATTCTCCCTTTGTCCTATCACTGTCCACCCTCGTAAGCAGGAGGTCTGGGAGAGGCAGATGTGTGGGGATCCAGGATCTCAGGGTGACTCCCATCACCACCTTGAGGTGCAGGGAATGGCTTTGCTGCAGTGACTTTTATTGCACTGAATGTACTATCCATGTGACTCCAAATTCTGAGATTTTTCTTAATGGTTTTGAAGCAGGGCTTGATGCACTGGAGATGGAAATCAATGGGATTCAGCAAAAAAAGAGTACGTGGTTATTTCACATTACAGGAATAGATCTAAAAGGTCACTTCAGGATTTTTCATTTGATGTGTCTGCCTTGAGGAACATGTTCAGCAGAGAACAGAGTGGTGCCCTGAGGAGCCATGGGAGCTGTTCCACCACTCACCACTCTCATGGACCGTGTATATCCTCCCACCTCCCCGTGGGCATCAGCAGCTAAATCATGAGAACCTGACTGCTTCAGGCATCGACCCCACACATAGCAGGGGGTTGAAATTAGATGATCATCGAGGTCCTTTTCAGCCCAGGCCATTCTGTGATTCTATGATTCATTCTATGATCTGGGGTTAATCCCTCCCCATACAGAGGGACTAGAGTTTGGTAGTCATCTTTTCCAAAAGGGATTGGTCAAAGCTTTAGGTAAGCTGCATATGAGGATAAAAAATAACATCTGTACTTCTGCTAGGTAGAGTAAAAGACATAGAGACAATCAATCCTCATGCTACAGGTTGAAAGCTGATGGTTGCCCAAGGAGGTTCGGATGCCCCATCCCTGGAGGCGTTCCAGGCCAGGCTGGATGTGGCTCTGGGCAGCCTGGGCTGCTGGTTGGAGACCCTGCACACAGCAGGGGGTTGGAACGAGGTGTTCACTGTGGTCCTTTTCAACCCAGGACATTCTATGATCCTATGGTTAGTTGGAGTCAGAGCTCATTTTCCATCATAGCACGGTATCACACAATTAAGTGCATCAGGGGTTTATTTGATCAGTTTCTGATGGATTTGCTGTTTACCACTGTTGGAAACAAATGACTGATGCAGCAGGTAGGGATTAACCCCAGGGAAAGACTATTAGTCTTCGTCGTTATGAGAAAACTCAACAGAATAATCACCGGCTGGGTCATTTGTTTGGCTGGATGCTTTGGCAGCTCTGCTTGGAAGACATAAGAGCTCCTGAGATGGGGCTCCTGATTGCTGTAGTGCTGCAGGAGAGTGAATCGGATGGTTTAGTACCTGAGGAGAAAAAGCTGCTTATGTTCGTGCTTGCTTTATGAGACAGCTCCAGATAGCAGAGATGGCAGCTGAGATTTCCTCTGCTCTCTCTAACCCCTCTGCACAGCGTAAAATGAGCAGGTTAACGTGGGAGGCAGGCGCTGGCAAAGGTAGCAGGGAGCCTCAGATAGCGTTTGGGAAGCAGGGAGGAGTTTGTTTGTTCGGCATCTGCTGAAGCACGCGGTTCTGCTGGGACTGGGCAGTGCGAACCTCTGCAGGCACGCTCACATCTACGTGTCTGCATAGCTCTGTGCCTGGAGTTGTGCAGAACACCTGCAGGCAGAGCTCTGCTTCTGTTCATCGCAGCCACTGGTGTTTGTGCCTCTGATGGCTGCTGTGCCAGCAAGGAGATTTAGGTCCCCTGTCCTGTAGAGGAGCAGGATGCGTTACCATTAGAATGGTCAGTCATTACCGAGTAGCGTCCATTTCCCATTGAGAGAACCCAGTAGAAAGGGCACTTAATAATATCCTCGGTAGGAAATGTCTGCAGTTTAGATGTTAATGAAGGGGGTCCCTTTTTGCGTATTACAGATCCATTTTTCTAGACTTAAAAATGAAGATGATGGGCCTCAACCTTTTGTTTTAGGGCTGAATTGACTCTGGGGCGACCCGAAGCACTCTTCAGGGTATTCAGGGAGTAATGTGTGCACCACGTGTGGATGATTAACAGCCCGGAGCGCTCCCACAGCCCCCCAGAGCACTTCTAAGCTGAAATTACGAGTCAAAAAAAAAAAAAAAAAAAAAAAAAAAAAAAAAAAAGTTTCGCTCCAGACACTTGTTTCCCCTATGGGTTTTTCCTTCTAATTCTCCCATTTGTCACACAGCCTTAAATAAGCCTTCCCTGACGGGCGCGCTGTTCGCAGTGCCGGGCTGGCTGAGCTGAGCCGCCCGCCGGAGCTTTGCGGTGCTTCACCGCCCCGGCGCTGCTTCTGGGCGCTCCGCTGCATCCCTCGCTGCGTAAACCCAACTCAGCATCACTGCCGCTCGCTGGCCTGGCCAGGAAAAGCAGAGCACAGCACGACTATATCCAGAGCCTAACGGGGGAGACTGAGCCCCTGGCGCGGGGTCTTGTCACAGCATTGCCATCCACACAGACGGGGAGATGCCCGAAGGCTTCCCCAGCTCCAGGCAGCGCCAGAGCAACGCTTGAATCGTTTTTTAACCTGTAAGATAAGGAATTCGAAGAGAAAGAGCAGCTGTTCTTGTGAGCATGTGTTTAGCCAGGTGATAGAAAGTCTCTTATCAGGAGCACTCCAGCTTTAACTGACGTGAGTGAGCTTGGGCTTTCTGAGATCACATTACCCGTACAACCTTTCCCAACTCACGTTTGTGAAGTACTTACTAAGACTGCCCACCCTCCCTCGCACCACCAGGAAGTAAATTTGCTCAGTTCTCCATGTGAAAAAGGGCACCTGTGCGTGTGTTTGAAAGGACACGAGCACCAGCTGCACCCAGCTGGCTCTGCACACGCAGTGGGTGCTCCTGCTTGCTTGGGAGCCCTGCTGCTGCCTTCGGTCTGTCACACAGGGCTGTACCCACAAGGGGAGGGAGCTGCTCTGAATGCAGAGGGCAATGGGCACAAACAGCCGCTCAACGCCTGCAAACTCTCCTCTGAATTTCAAATCCTCAGCGGCTATGACAAATATAACACAATTTGCTGCTATGGTCGGTATTTTGTAGATGAACTGCTCCATTTAAGACAAATTCTACTCTGAGATTATTGCATTTCATAGGAAACAACCATCTTTCCTGTCATTATATTTCTGTTTTTCTGTTCAGTTACAATTACCACGGCAAGATTTTTGTGTTTAAAATAGAATAACCCAGCACTAAAACATTTGGAAGTGTTTCTTTTTATCTGATTTCTGTCACTTTGTAGGTTACTCAAATCTGTACTTCCCAGATCTCTCTAAGGGGGATTGTAAGCGATGCATTTTCCCCAGTTTTGTGTTTAACCACACATCCCAATAACTTGGCTTCAAAACGTAGGAATTCACTTTACTGAGGTCATTCACAGCCACGAGAGACCCAATCCCTCAGTGCACCAAATCAGATTAGAGGCAGGGGGTTTGAAATGGATGATCTTTAAGATCCCTTTCGACCCAAGCCACTCTATGAGCCCATGAAAATTCAGTTTTTAAGGCCTTTAACTTTCTTCCGTACTGTTTCTTAAAAGCCTCCAATTTGCCTATGGACATCTGCATGATGTTAGCGTTGTCCCATTGTGGCCGGCTGGATGGAGCCTTGCTCAGTGCTCCATAGGCCTGGCCATTCAGTGAGCTCTGCACCCAGTGATGAGCATGGCTGCCCCACGTGTGGGCTGCAGCTTCTGCAGAGGGGTCCCAAGGGAGACACTGCTACAGGCTTTCCTAAAGTCTAAGCAGTTGTTCTTTCACGTTGGCAGAAGTGGAGAGCACAACAGGTGGGGTGTGATGTAATGTGGTATGATGTGCTGTGGTGGGGGTCACCCCGACCCTCTGAGCAGTGCCACAGAGGTCAGCCTCCACCACACCTGGCCTTCCCAAACACCTTTTGCCACCAGCAATGGCAGTAATGGGTTGTGTTCCTGCGGGCGAGGGTTTTGTTGTTAAGGAAGGCAGGTGAACGCTACTCCTCTGCAGCCCACAGCAGGAGCCCTGCACTGCCGCTGGGGAGGTGAGCCGGGCTGCTGCCGGGCCAGCGGTATCCGCGTGGCAACGGAGACCCACACCGAGTACATCTTCGCGTAACATCGCCTTTAAAGCCAAAACCTGGGATACGTTTTGCGCGGCTTCGTGTCAAAAAGCCCTTCTGCAGACTCGTGCAGCGGAAATCTCGCTTCAGGCTCGGAGTGAGGACCGTCCTCCCCCCCCTCGAAGCTGCCCCGAGCCGCCACGTCGCGGCTTCCTCCGCACGGCCCCGAAGCTCCGTGTTGCGGTTCCGCCCCGCTCCTCCCTGCGCGGGCGGTGCCTCTCGGCGGGGCGGTGCCTGAGCCGCCGTCGGCTGCCGGCGCGGAGCGGAGTTTCACTGGGCGGCGGGCACGGCGCAGCCCCGTGCCATGTAGGATGCTGCCGGCTCCCGCAGCCAAACGGCCGCCGCCCCTGCTGTGGCCCGCCGAGCCCCCCTGGGCGTGGGCCGTGCCGGGGCTCCTGAGGGTCGGCGCGGCCCCCCCCGCCGCTGCTGCTCTCGGCGCCGGCCGTGGGCTGGCCCGTTCCCTGCGAGCCGCTGCTGCCGCTGCTCGCCGAGCATCCCCCGCCGCTCCACGGGCAGGTAACGGCTCCGTGCCGATCCTCGCCGGGCGCTGCGGCCGCTCGGGGCTGCGCGGTGCCTCCGACAGAGCCCCTGCGGGTGCCGTGCCGTGCCGGGCAGCGGCCGCTAGAGGTTCTTCGAGCCCCAGGCACGGGGATTTTCCATCGGGTGGGAAACCCGCAATGCTTTTATTTTGTTTGTTTGGGTTTGTGGTCGGTTTTTTTTCGCCTTTCGGGGTCCGTGGGTTTCTGCTGTCGGGCCGTAGGCGCCGTTCGCGTGCGGCGCGTTCCGTAAGAACAGATGAGGGAGGAGGACGCGCAGCGATACGAGCACCGCTCCCCGTGCACAGAGGCTCGTTCCGCTCCCGAGTTCCCCGCCGAGCCCAGCGCTGCCCGCCGGGCTTTCGGTTATTTCTCGCTGCCGCACTGGGAGTAATTGGGACTGCGCTTCAGATCGCGCTTGGGCTGCAATAGTTGCCCTGCTACAGCAGGCGGAGCGGCAGCAGCGCCGGTAGCTGTACCTCTCCCTTCGTAACGTTAGAACAGAAGTGCGAAGCGAAGCGGCAGTCGGTGTGCGGCGGGGTCCCGGCAGCGGCAGGAGGGGGCTGAGCTCCGCGTGAGCCCCTCAGCAAGAAGTACGCTGCCTGCTTTTCCTTTGGCTCTCCTTCTCTCCTGGGGGTGACCGCCGAAGCCGCCTCCGGCTGTTCTGTGCTCGGGGTTCCGTCGGAGCGGAGAGGAGCGGAGCGCTGCCGGCAGTCGGGCAGCACCGCATCCTTCCCCGAGCGACGGCCGGGGGAGTACGAATGTGCGTTTGGCTGAGGCTTGAAATTCAATGCAGTCACCCCGAAGGCGGCTGGGAGTTGATGGAAGCACTGACTTGCTCGGGGCAAAACCCTTCTGTTAACTTCCTGCCTTTTTTTTTTTTTTTTTTTTTTTTTTGCCCCCGCAGTGGATATTTGGAGCTCATTCTCCAGTCGTTGGATTTTCACCGTCATCCGGTGTGGAATTTGTGCCTGTTTTTCCTCCTGTGTACACATCTGCGGTTCCACCTCATGCTGGGAAGGGCTGGATAGATAAAAGGCTGCCGAGCTGCAAAGTAAGTCTGGTCGTGTTTAATGGTGATGCTCATAAACTATAGCAGCTGAGAAATATCTCTGGTTTTGTAAACAGTGCCTGCATGCAAGAGGGCAGTAGTTTGTCCAGGGAAACTGCATGGAGAAGAAATACTGTGGGGTTGATATGTGCAGAAGGCTGCTCCAGCAGCGCTATGTCTTTGGTTCCATGAAGTTATGCAAAGGATAAAACAGAGGAGGAGGCGGCTGCAGTCTGTGAGCTGCTGATGGAGTTGTGCTGCAGAAGCTGTGTCAGAGGCACCGATGGCTCCAGCTCTTGTTTTCTTTTGGTGATGCTGCTTTAGCTGACCTGTGTTCAGGGCTGGCTGGGTTTGAACTGATCAGCTGAGTGCTGTCCTCACTTACAGAGCAGCGGTCAGTCTGTTCTGGTGTTTGTCCCCAGGCTGAGATCCTATCCATGCAGTAATAACGAGTTAAAAACAAAAGCTCAGGGATGGAAGTGAGAATAAAGTCTCTCAAATCTTAACGTTCCTTTATTTGTGTTGGACAGATATACCTAAACAATGCATTTGCTCTGGATTCGGCGTGGATACATCCTGAGGAATCACGTCTCTTCCAGGGAAATGAGAAGGCTCTGCTAATGACAAATCAAGTGGCTATGGCCATTGCCAGGCCAGCTCCTGCCTCCAGGCCTCTTCCCACAGTGGTTCTGGCACCTCCACTGATGCCAGGTTAGTAAATAATTGAGTATTTACTGCTATTCATGCAGCTCAGGAGAGGAATGAGCCATTTCCTAAAGTAAGGGTTTCATTCCATTCATCTGAAGCTCTCCCGATTGATCTGGAACCTTGATGGCAGAGAGCTTTTCATCCCCTAAATTACTTCCGAAGAATGACAAGAATGTATTAATTGAAGGAGATTGCAACAGATAATTCTGTAACTGGTTGTCTGCTTCCAGAATGATGGGGTGAGCTGTCCCCAAGGTTATGGGTTTGTGTTCAACCAACCAACCAAAAAAGACCGATGCAGTTCATGCAGGATTCTCCTATTTGCTGTGCATTTTTGGAATGAGATGTGGTTTCCATAGACAGCTATCAGCAGAGGACAGTAACTGATCGGTCATCTCATTAAAACTCAGTTGTGCACAGTGGTATTTATTAAATAAAGGACATAAATCTGCAGAACACAGCTGCTAACAGAAAAGCTGGCATTTGTACTTGGAATTCCAAGAACAGAAAATGTATTGCTCCAAAGCCCAATCTCTGTGCTACGATGTTAATCTGAGACAGCGGCCGTCTCACAGAGAAGGTTAGGAAGTCAAACACTGCCAATACTGAAAGAACCAACTTAGCTCCTGAAATTCAGAATTGGGGTATTCTTAATGGCTTCCTGTCTCTGCTCCTGTGTTCCTTAGGTGTCAGGTAATGTTCTCTGGTGAGTTTCTGTGGGCAATGCTATGATCAGCGCTCTGTCTTTGGAAGCTGCGCAGCGTGCAGGCAGCTCTGTGCTTCTGCATTAAGACAGAGAGGGTGCTGGAAGAGATGAGTGTTTGGGTTGCTTTGCCATATTGATTAATGAGCAATGAATATTGCTGAGAATGGAAGCACATCGAACAGCGCAGATCAGCTCTGTGCTGGGATGTTTCTAGCAGTCCTTTATGGAAAGCCGTGCTCTGCTCTTGCCAGAATTGAGTGATGCTCCACTGTAGTGCAGCATCTCTCTGTTGGGAATGAGAGCGGTCATAAATAAGAGTGCCACAGCTTGAAAATCTGTTCTGTTGTCACACAGGGAATATTTGAGCTGTGTTGCATTGTTCGAAGTGTGTTTTTAATGACAAATGCAATGGTGAAGGAGGAGTTCTGCGTAGCTGCATGCATGGCAGGTGGGTTGGTAGCCTGGTAACTGCTGAGCTGGCTTGGGTTTACACACTGGCTTGTGTGTGCTGTTCTGCTGAGCATGGGGAGAGCTCTGTCCTGAACTGTCAGATCTTGTGATGCAGTGAATGTGGAGAGTTTGAAGTACATACATAATACGTCAAACATAAAGAGCGAGTCTACCTGGTGGTGGATTAGCAGAGCAGTGTGTTGCACATCAGTGATCCTGAGGGAACTATGTTGTCTGTAAAGGGTTTGTTTCCAGTGAACGATATGTGCACAGTCAGTGCTGTTGTGATGAGAGCTTGAGATGGATCAAACTGGAGCCGATCCATTTTCTTCAGAGTGTCTTGCTGAGCAGGGTTTCTGGTAGAATTATACTGAATGATGATTTTCCTTGCTCTGAAGCCTGTCTGCTGCTGCCTACCTTTCAGACAGGACTTGGTGTGCAGTGATGCTGCACTGTTGTTCTTTGTCTTATCATAGAATCCTAGAATGGCCTGGGTTGCAAAGGACCACAATGCTCATCAGTTCCAACCCCCTGCTATGTGCAGGGTCGCCAACCAGCAGCCCAGGCTGCCCAGAGCCACATCCAGCCTGGCCTTGAATGCCTGCAGGGATGGGGCATCCACAGCCTCCTTGGGCAACCTGTTAACGTGTTTTAGGCTATGCCTCCCCCCGCTTTCCATCTCTTGATTGTTTTTCCACCACCTTCTGGGCTGTTGGCTGTGTGCAGCCCAGCATGGCATGGGCTCCTGCTCCTCCTCCAGCAGCATGCTCAGCATTTATTGCCCTGCTCCTCAGGAGCATGAGGACCCCTGGCTAACTTGCATTGATGCAATCAATGTGTCTGGCTGATGATAATCAAGTGCCATCCTAAGCAGTTGGTGAGCTCCAGAGCTCATGAAATCAAACCTGTACATTTATGACACTGCTGCAAGAATGGGAGGTTATAATACCAATGCACTGCAGCCTGGATGAGAAGCTGCTTCCAAGCACACTTAAAGTTCCGAGGAAGCATTATGGTAGTACTTGAAGTATTTAGTGTATAATTTTTACGGTTAATATGAAAAGTAATAAAAATACAGAGAGCAAATTGCTCAGGTAAGTGGCTTAAACTGAGAAGTTAATAAGCTTTTAGCAGGCTGCGTGGCCGTGTTCATTCTGAAAGCCCATCGCACAGGCAGGTTTGCCTTCTGCAGTTATCAGTAATGATATAATTGTTTTCTCAATTTATCAGCAGTGTTACAAAGATAAAGGAATGTGAAGCACTGACATCTGGTGAATGATAATGCACGTAAATTTGCAGCTGTGAGTACCAGTGCCAGCTACTAGGAGGTGGTGTTTTCCGTATAATTCTCCAGTATGTTACAGAGCATGAATTTATTTACTTAGAATTTTGGGTATCCAAAGTGAATAATGGTGTTTTATTTTCCTACCTAGAAATGATAGCTTGTTTTATGTCTATTGGAAGAAGGCAGCGCTTGAGTATTTGTGCAGGGGAAAGATTAAGGTTTCTGTCTGCTGCACTGTGCAGTGCCACACGGTTGGAGCTGTGGCTCGTTTGGACCCAACTCAAACATGCCCACGTTAGCTGTGTTGTCTGGCACTGCCCTGCTGGGGGAGCTCCCTGGAAGCCTTCCCGAACGCACTGCAGCTCGCTGCTCCTGGGGGTTTTTGGGACTGCTTTGCACTGAGTAACTCAGGTTTCAACACTGAGCTTCCCATGGGGAGAAGCAGCTGCAGGCACAGCTCTGGGTTATGTGAAGCACGAGTTGCCTGCCTCGTGGCATCCTTCTGTGCATCCCAGTGGTGCTGGCCTGCGGAAAGGAGCCTTGGTTGTGCCACTGGGAGAAAAGCTGTAGCCCTCTGGTGGGCCGTTGTATCCCCCTGGATACTCTAACTTGGATACCAAGGAATGGGAGAGCTGGCAGAAGGTGGGGCTGAGGCAGCCTGGAGGTGAACGTGTTGGTGGTAGAATGGTAACGGTGGAGGAAGTGAAGACCCAGAATTATGGAAGTCAGAATGAATGAGACCTGGAGAATGGAAGATGTGTGGGGTCTGCGGGGGCTGCCAAGGGGGTTACTCCACTCACAAATCCTCTCCAAACAGCTGGAAAGCACTGAGCACAGGCTTTAAGTTTGCGGATATAAGCAGATAGCTTTGGGGCATCTCAGATTGGATACTTTTGTATTTAACAGGCACGTGCTACAGTTCCCAGTTTGTAATCCCGGAGCAGCCGTGTGGGAACCGAACATCCCTGAAATGTTACACAGCCCTCTTCATTCAGGCACTTCAGGGAGGAGCACTCAATGAAACCTTTGGGAACGTTTGACTCTGGTTGCAGCCTTCCTGAAGTTCTGGCTTTATTAAGCCTGTGCTTTTTGTTGCTCTCTGTTTTATCTACCCAAATCGAGTACAAATGTTAGCTCCAGTTAAGACCAGCTAGTTTTCACTTCAATTATACAAATGAGGCTGCATTACAATATGCCTATTGAAAAGGCTTGTCGTTCCATCTTGCTTTGTAATGTTGTCCTGCCTGGTCCTGAGACCATTATAAAGAAACTGATCCCTCTCACTGATTTGCAGAGGCAGTTATGGTTGGTTTTTGTATTGTTATTTATTGCATGTGGGCATAGAAGTGAGCAGTCAGTGGTGCTTTTACTGGCAGACATATGCAATACTGGGTTACAAATGTAAGAGGCTGTACACTTTTTTCCCCTCCCTTTTGGCTTCAGAAGATGGGAAAATCAATATGTTTTTCTTTGTATTAGGATAAATGCGCTATTTAAGTCAACCCATTGCTTCGTGGTATTGATTGATAAGTACTGCTTCAAGTTGCTCAGCACCTGAAATCACAAACCACATACAGTTCAGGTAGCAGAGCCAGCAGGTGCTCCCAGATCTGAATTCTGCAAGTATAAATGCAGGTGTGATGAATGTATGTGTTGTAGGCCTTCCAAGCATTTGTTGATTTAAAACAAACAAACAAGACTGAGTTCCTTGCAAGAAGCACCTGGAACTCCAGTTAAAATCATGAGTGGTCTCAGGGCCTGCCATGTGGTGGGGCGGTGTTGCCCTGCAGGTGGACTGGTGTGCCTGTAGAGTGCACTTCAGTGAGTGCTGGCATGTGAAGAAGTGACATGAGAGAATTAGCCAAGAAGCAACCATGTCTCTGTCCTCAGGTCTCAAACCTATTAGTTCCAGAGTGTGCTTTGCTGATGAGAGAAGTCAGTGTTCTGTTGGAAGCGGCCAGTTGTGGCCAGCTAAGCCCTCTGTAGTGCCCACACTGAGCGATACATCTGATTAGATGCTCAAACAGCGTGCTGATATGAAGCAGTGGGCTCGGTGTACGTAATGCTTCCCATTTCCTTCTCTGTAAATGCTTACATAATGTTTTCAGGTGGAGCAAATTCTCTGCTTGTTTTCCTTAAGTTCTTTACCAAGAAGTGGTGAGATGCTGGAGCAGATTGCCCAGAGAGGCTGTGGATGCCCCATCCCTGGAGATGCCCAATGCAAGGCCAGGTAGGATGGGGCCCTGGACAGCCTGGGCTGGTATTACATACGGAGGTTGGTGGCCCTGCCTGCAGCAGGGGGTTGGAGCTTCATGATCCTTGAAGACCCTTCCAACCCGAGCTATTCTATCCTACTCTATGAAAGCAGAGAAAAAGTGATTCAGCTCGAGTGAAAGGCCACGTTTGTCGTACTCTGTTCCTCCCTTGTGCTTTAACGCACACCTTGTGTAGCTGGCCAGCACTAGAAAGGAGCTGAAAAAGCAGTGCTGTAATCTGCCGGAGCCCAGGGCTCTGGGAGGAATGAATCCAAAGCATAAATCAGGTGTTTCCATGCAGGTTTTGTTATTCCGTTCCCTCCTTTTTATGGCTTGTCTTCAGGGAGGGGTGATCAGACAGCAGCAGTCACTGTAGCTCATTTCAACTACATTCTTCTCTTTTCCTATCAAGAGACAGTTGTCAGTTTTAATACTGATAACAGCCTAATAAGTTTAATAAAGAACTGTCAAGTAAAAGACTTTGTTTTGTTCCTCTTAAAGACTCTACAGACGGAAGGGAAAGGGAATAAGGGATAGTAAACAATAAATTCACCCTTCAAATGCTTCGTTCTTCTGGATTGCTTTTCCATACACCTTTAGATGTGGTGATGAGTGCTCTGTGGTGGCTGTTGCCAGAGTGCTGAGCTGCCTGCAGCCAGGTTAGGCAGTCCCAGGGCTGTGCTCCAACACTTGCCTGCTGCCCTGGCCCAGCAGCAGGAGCTGACCGAGGAGCATCCTGTGACATCTGTGCTGTGTGTCCAGATTTACTGCCTTCAGGCTGGTGCAATAAGCGGCAACCCTATGCTGCAGAATGGGTCCCAAGCTGATGGACTAGACCTGAGAGATCCACTGTCAGTGTTACTGTCTGCTAATAAACCCTCCTTCTGCCTTCAGCTGGTTTAAGCAGCACCGGCTGTGATTCAGTAAACAGTTCTGGAATGTCTTTGCGATCACAAATGATAGACTTCTTCATTTTTTTAAGCAGCAGCTGGGATCATGCAGTGCCTGGATGTGGCACACTGAGTAGTGGATGGGCTGTGCAGTGGTACTGGTGCCCAGAAACCAGCAGGGATCCTGAGGCCAGGGCTGGGATGGGGGGAAACCAGCTTGAGCCTCACAGAATGGCTTGGATTGGAAGGGATCTTAAAGGTCATCTAGAGACAAGGATGCAGGTGCAGGTTGTTAGTTGTTTTATGAATAGAAGTGAAAACAAACAAGGAAACTGTTGCTTTGAAAAGAACTGGTAATGGTATGCAGCCCTCTGTAGGTGAGGATTAAGGCCTCAGTGTTACTAACTTCATTGGCTCTCCAATGAAAACATTTAATCAATCTCAATTTAATTGGTATTTATTTTCATACAGCCTTTATAATATGCGTGCCCACTGGGAGCCTTCCAAATATTTACTACCTTAAACATACATGGCAAGTATTGCAAATCCCTTAGGATGCTGCTCTGTAACTGGGTTTTGCAGCTTTGGAAACTGAGTTTTGAGTCCTTTTCCTAAACTACCAAAGGTCATTTCGGTGATGTTGATGTGGAACTGTTGGTGAAAGGAAAGCTTTGATATAAGCTGAGCGTTGCTTGGTCCCATGTGTTTGGTGTCCAATTCTCTGGGAAGAGGCAGATCAGCACTTGGGAGTGGAACTCCACTTGTGTCAAACAGGTTTCCTTTAAAGAAAGTTAATTCTTCATCACAACACCCAGAAAGGAGAACAGAAAATTCCTCCGAACTTTGTAGGAGGTCTTTATAAAGCCTGTTTGATTTTTTTTTTTTTCCTTCTTTCATTTGGGTCTTTTGGGAGACGCTCATGTTTTCTTTGGGGAAAAATGTTTTCCTGTAGGCAGAACTGAAGAAACAGGCTGAAAGAATGTAATAATAATCAGGGTTTGTTGTGAAGCTGACAAGCATGGATCTGCCATGTGAAAACAGATCTTCTGGATGCAGAACAGAGACCTGGATGCAACTAGCAAGCTTACCTAAATGATGCTGTGCTGTAATAAAAGAAAGTTATAACAGAAACTTACATATCTGTGCATGTAGAGCCTTTTCTACACAGATGGCAAAATCTGGGATCTCCTGTGGGCAGCCAGTGTTTGGAGGTCAGACATTGTTCACTGCAGTGGACTCATTGCTGTGTTCCATCTCCATCACTGCATTTCACCACCTCTGATTTGTTACCTCTGAGTGCCCCCACTGCTCGTTCAGCTGCTCTGTGCTTCCAGGAGCTGCACACCAAGGTGTGCTGCCCTCCTCACGTGTCTTCCCCCACTTCTGCCGGAGAGGCACTGAGAAGGCATGCTGGGGAAGAGCATCAATGTGGGTTTTGTTGTTTTGGCAGGCAGCTGCTCAGGATGGAGCATGCCTTGGCAAAAACAGATTTGGGAAAAAAAGCCGCTGGTAAGAATATTTTTTCCCCCTCAAGGGTATCTTGATGAGAGTTTTTTACTCCTATTTGCAAGGCATTTGGTTCTTGAAATTCAAGTGAACAGTCATTAAGTGTGATTCTAAACAGAACCCTTTCCAGAAGTTTGTGGAAATTCTCCCAGTGATTTGGGATTGGTTTCTGTGAAGAGCTGCTTTCCTCCACCCTGTCGATGGCTGAAGAAGTGCCCTCGTCCTGAGGAGCACGATCCTGAGGTGGCCTATGGGGCAGGCTGAGCTGGGGGATCCCCCTCTTGGGAGGGGTGCTGTTCAGTGGGTTCAGTGAAAGGCACGTGGTGACCCCGGGCAGTGACATGCTCCAGAATTAACAATTACAGGGGTATCCTTGTGTTGTGGAATTATTTAGTAGGAGAGAGCGAGAGAGAGCTGCATCAAAGGTGGGGAAATCACCCAAACTTCTCTTTCAACTGGCTGATGAAACTTTAATAACGGAGCTGGTGAAACTTTAATGAGGAAGGCCTGCTAGCTCCTGCTCCAGGACTTCTACTCAGCTGTACTCACGGAAAACTTTGGCAATGCGGGATTCTGTTGCTCTGTTGCTTTGCTCAGCTCTTTGGGGGATGTGCATGTTCTCCAAAAGAAGGATCAGTGCAGAAGTGAACAACCTTTCTGCTCATGTACCCTACAGGATGCCAGCAGGAAAGTAATTCTCCATGCAACACTTGTTTTCCAAGCGTTGCAGAAGGTGTTCAGTTGGTTGCTCCCACTGAAGGTGGTTGGGTTGCAGGCAGTGATCTCATACAGATAGGACGTGGAACCCAACCAACACCTGCTGTTGCTCTCAGGTGAATGAATGCAAACACTGTTAAAAAGTCTGAGTAATCAGACCATGAGGTCTTTGGGTATTTGCATTGTGACTGTGGGACAATAACCTATTTTTCTTCTATCCATGGTGGAATGATTAAAATGTTGATATTGTTTGTTGGTGTTTCTTTTCCTGCACTCCTGCTGTATTACTGCACATACAGGTACTGAAATGGGTTCCTTTTGGAGCTGATATCCAGTAGCAATAATTGAGCTTTTTTAATGCTGCTTACTGAAAATATTTGACTTCTGTTTTGCTAACATGGAGAGCTTGTTTTGTTGGCAAATAATTGTTTATTGTAAGATTGAGAAGCAGAGCTGCTGAAAGTGAAGAGAATAGCCTCAAGAGCCCCAATTAGCTGTAAGCGGAACAAATTCCTTTCCAAAAGCACAGAACTGCTTTCCCCTACCTCAGAGCAGAGAACAGGAATGCTTGGCAGCGAGAGCATCCAGGTGTCTGAAGGGCCACACAGGGCACCTGGCCACAGAGCTGGATGGGGCTGGGCTGTGTCCCCTGCCTGGAGTAGGACAGTGGTGGGGCTTCTCTAGGGGACAATCATTACTGCTGAGCTGGCAGTGGTGCCCCTTGGTGCTTTCTGAGCCCCCCAGGGCCGGGCACTGTCTCGGCAGTGATGCAGAGGTGCAGAAAACCCAACAGATTGAGGAAATGTCTGCTGTGATCAAGCAGGGATTTGTGTTCGGCTACAGTTGGCTCTCAGTGCCTGAAGCATTTCCACATGAGCTGAAAACATTTGCTAAATAACATAATAAGCTAATGATTGCTTAATTTTTGAATACATAGCTCAGTGTAGAGGGAGTAACAGCTGGTGTTTGTCAAATGAGGTTTTTCCTTAAGACTTTCTGCTGCTCATTTTCTTGTTTATTTAACATATTTAGCCAAGATTGAGCTCCAAAGGTCTTCCCCTTCAGCTTCTTAGACATCAAGGTAAACGTTATGCACTCAGAAGTGAGTTTGAGCCTGCATTTGGTGGGCAGCTGCTGAGTTCCTGTTCAAGGTAGTCTTATAGTGGCAGGACAAAGGGGAAAGGATTTAAACTGAAAGAGGGGAGATTTAAGTTGGGTGTTTGGAGGAAATTCTTCACTCAGAGGACAGTGAAGCCCTTTCCAACCTGAGCCATTCTATGATTGTATGAAGTTTCTGCATGGCATGTGCTCAAGGTGAAGACACCTGCACATGAAGCTTGTACAGCTGAGGTGTTTGCATCATGGAGCAGGGCAGCAGTCCAACAGGTAGCATTAATGTCTGGTTAATGTAATGGGTAACACAGATATTCAGATCTAAAATCAGACAGCTTTTATTTAGCAGAAGTCAGATATGGGTGTTTGTGCATCGTTATGAACCATGGCAGATGAAGTGAATACCGATCAATACGTTCAACTGCTTGGCTTCTTCTGTTATTGAGGTTTTTCATTTAAATTTAACAACTCTGCACAGCTTATACATCACTCAATATTGCCTTGTGTTGTCCCTTCAGGTTGTAAGGCTGTATTCTCACACATGGTGTTCAAAGCTCAGAGTTCTGGAAGAACAACAGCAAGAGGGGCTGGGGCCATGGTGCCAACACTGTAGCACTGCCCAAGGCACTGCAAGAAAAGCAACTTCCTTTTTTTAGAGTCTTAAGTTTGGAAAAGACCCTCAAGGTCATTAAGTCCAGCCATCAGTGGTGCTGCTGTGAGTGCTCCTTAAAGATATTAGCAAGATTTTGTGAGAACTGTGTTCAGTTTTGGGCACCTCAGTACGGAAAGGACATGGAGCTGCTGGAGCAGGTCCAAAGAAGGGCAACAAGGCTTGTGAAGGGCTTGGAGAATATTCCCTATGAGGAGAGACTGAAGGAACTGGGGCTGTTTGGTCTGGGGAAAAGGAGGCTGAGGGGAGACCTTATTGATCTCTTCCAATACCTGAAAGGTGCTTACAGTGAGAGAAGGGTTGGTCTCTTCTCACTGCTGACAGGTGACAGCATGAGGGGAAATGGCCTTAAGTTGTGCCAGGGAAAGTTTAGGTTGGATATCAGGAAACACTTCTTTACAGAAAGGGTTAAGCACTGGAATGGGCTGCCCAGGGAGGTGGTTGAGTCACCATCCCTGGATGTGTTTAACAACCATTTGGATGTGGTGCTCAGGGACGTGATTTGGTGGAGGGCTGTTAGAGTTAGGGCAGTATGGTTAGGCTGTGGTTGGACTTGATGATCTTTAAGGTCTTTTCTGACCTGAGCAACTCTATGACTCTGTGATCACGTAGGAAGCAGATGTTCATTAAGGTCCCTTCCAACCTCAGCCGTTCTACAGTCCTATCTCATGATGTTGGAGGCGAGGTTAAGAATGTTCTGTGTGTTTGTGTTGCCTTTAATTCAGAATGCTGGAAGCATCCTTACGTCCATCCCAATGAAACAATTGCATCTCTCTGCAGGTGGCTGCCGGCGCGGTCCCAGCCCAGTGGGCAGCCCCCCAAGCCTGGCGCTGCTGGCAGTGGAGGCTGAAGCCCCCCCAGGACCACCTCCATCCAGCGTCCCGCAGTGCCGCCTGCTTACCCTCTCACCCCTCAGGATCCCGGTGCTGGGGTCCCCATTCCCAGGTAAGGTCGCTTGGGTCGGTGTGGAGAAGAAGCACTGTGTGCTCTGCAGCACGGACAGCCTCTGTGTGCGTCCTGCTGCTGTGCTTTGGTAGCTGCAAGCACGCAGCTGCTGTGTAAGCACACACACCTGGGATTAAATTGTCTTCTCTGGTACTGCTTACAGGTGTTCTCTGATAGCATGCGTTAAATGTTTGTGCTTGTTAGTACTTTTTTAGTATACTGTGACAGTGGTGGGCTGTATGTGAACTGAGCTGCATCCTCTGTCACCTTTGGGAAGGAAATGTGGTCCTAATGGTGCTGGGCCCATGAGGTAGTGGGGTGGTTGTTACATTGGCAGTCAAAAGGCGTCTGTAGATATAGAGGGATGGAACTATAGAGCATCCTGAGTTGGAAGGGACCCCCAGGGGTCACTGAGTCCAGCCCCTGTCCCACATAGCAGCAACCAACCCTGGACACTATGGCTGAGAGTCACAATGTCCCAGTGCTTGCTGAGCTCCGGCAGCTTGCGGATGTGCCCACCGCCCTCTGAGGCACAGCCTTCTTCTAACTCCTTCAACCCCAACTGCCACGGCTCTGTGCTCCAGCCCTGTCGCTGTCACCAGAGAGCAGAACTCAGTGATAATGTTTGGGGTACAAGCAGTTTGCTTCCTTACAAAGCCTGCTAGAGGAATGTAGCCTTGGGTTCTGCATGCTTCCATGCAGGTTTGGGTATGGATGATGTGCCTGTGGTTGGTCACTGCAAAACCTACTGTTTCCTCTGCCTGGCACTGTGTGTGCTACCTGGGGGGCTCTGTAGCATCCCTGACTGCTGTGTGAGTCTTCTGTTCTGGGTCTTTGTGGTCATTTTTGGAGCTATTTGTGCTTTGGATGCTTAGGGCTATATTTTTGAAACTGAGTTCCAATTAAGTTTAAAAATGTAATTTTGGTGCCTTTTCCATCTTTTTGGTACTTGAAGTGTAACGCAGCACAACGCAGCAAGATTGAAATTGACAGGAAGTATGCAGTTACGATATTGGCTGTTCAGATGAAATCTTCACATGAGAAATGGATCTCTGTAATTATCGTTCCCATTGAGCAGTCATCAGAACGGTGCAGATAAATGGCTGCTGGGGAAGCACTGCAGGGTGTGAAGAGCCAATGTCCCCACAGGGATACGGTCTTCCAACTGTTACAAAGGAGCATCCTGCCAGCACAGCACGGAGCTCTGTAGGTGCTGCCATGGGGTGGGAGCTGAGGGCTTCCCATGAGGAACTGCCTGACCCACAGAGATCACTTTACCTCTCTGAAAGTGAGCGTCTTACAGGAGAATCGGAGGGTAGGAGAATCCTTCTTTATCCGTACTGAAATATAAATTAGATGCTAGATGTATTCTTCCTTGTATTGAGATGCTCAAGCATTCCTGGGAGAAGCAGTCACAGGACTTCTGATTTACAGCTGCAGCACTGAGCCCTGCATGAATTGTATTAGACACGATAGAATATTATAATATCAAGGAGCCATAGCGTTAAGATAAGTGGCTTGGCTCTGCCGTGATAAACATGTCAGGCCATGATAATTGTTGCTTTCCTTTCGAATGACTGTGTGATAGGCTATCAACTACCATGCTCTGAGTGCCTGAGCAATCAGCCCATTATCAATCATTCACAGTACACCACACGCTTCTGGGTGTGTTCTCCTACGGAATATATAGCAGCTTTTTAGGAAAGAAAGCTTGGAAATGCCCGGCACATATAAAATAAACTCGAGATTCAGCTAACCATTTTTCTCTATTAATCATCCTCTCTGGAGGGCTGGCTATTTCCTTTGCAAAGGCTTACATAAAACATTTTTATGAAACTCCTTTTTATTGTGCTCATGGTGAAGAGGACTCTGAGGTGTTCACTTTAAATTATCTTTGTCAACACGAGCTTGATGGAAAGCTTCCTGAGCTGCGGCGGAGCACTGAGGATGGCGGCGAGGTCTGGGAGCTGGGAAGAAAGGAAAGTAATGAACGGGACTTTTCATGAGCTCTAATGAATGAATCAGGATTGGGATAGGTGTGAGTGAAAAGAGGGAGAAAGATGTACGGGGTAAGTCCGTAGCAGAACGTGGAGTGGGGAGGCTTGCTGTGCACTGCAGCTGTTGGGAGATGTGCAGCAGAGGGTGATGGAGTTGATGTAACTTGGAGGGAAGGAACAATTGGTGGTCAGGTTGGCTATCAGAGCAACGTCTGCTCCAGAGAGCGGCCAGGCGCTGGCACAGCTGCCCGGGGGTGGGCAGTCCCTGTTCATGGAGGTGTTCAGAGCTGCGGGGATGTGGCACTGAGGGGTGGGCAGTGGGCACGGGGGGGCGGGTGGGGTTGGGGGTCTCAGAGGGCTTTTCCAGCCTGAGCAGTTCTGTGGTTCTATGACTCTAAGAACATTGTCTCACATAAACTTTCAGCAAGGAGAACATAGGAAGTTCATTAATTACCAGGTTAGTTTATAAATCATATATGAAGCAAGAGGAATGCAGCCGCCCCAGGGTCCATGGATAATGTTCTCTCACATATCTATTTTTCTTTGAGATCCATGAGTTGTCTTTAATAACGTCAGCATGATGATGCTTTTAGCTGAAAGGCAGGCAGGCTTTAAAGCCCACTGTATGCCTGGCATTATCTGTACTTTCAATTATTCTTTCTTGAGGCTTTCCCAGTCGTTAACTTGTACAGCAACAGTGAAGCTGAGCTGCCTTTGGCCACTGACCATTCTGTTCCTCCAAGTTACACCAACTTCACCACCACTGCTGTGTCCCTCCCAGCAGCTGCAGTGTACGGGGCAGCCTCCACATGTTCTCCTTTCTGTCTCAAACCACACCAGACGAGGCCGGTGGTACAGCTCTGAAGTGCAGCTGCTGCGTATTTGCAGAGGCATTGGATGCATTGCTCATTTGCTGTCTGTCACAGTGTAGGCTTCTGTCCTAAAGGCAGTACCAAAGGAAAGGGTGACTTTGCCAACTTCTAATGATGGATGTCCTGAATATCATTACAGGTCATCTGGAAGCAGTTAAAGCTGTAATTTTTAGGGACTTCTGCTGTGACAGAATAACCGCTTGGCACCACTGTACTTTAAGCGGTGAAAGGGAATTCCAGCCAAAGCCAGTGGTGGCCAATGCCCCGTTCTGGGTTTGAGGGAACAGAAAGAAGTGCCCTATTCTCACTGCTAGAAAACTCCTTATCCCTGGGGAAAAAGCTATCCCTGAGCAGACAAAGCCAGCAGGGTGAACCCAACAGGGTGGTATGTGGCACCTCAAGCTTTGGGTGCACCTTGTGCTTTGCAAAGGTTTGGTATCCCAGAGAGCACTGAGCTTCAGTTCTTTTGTTTGGTGGCACTTTTGCTCCCCCTTGCTTGGAGAAGCTGGTAGCGTTGGGTAAACAGTCTGCACTCAGCAAGTGTGGAGCTGCTTTGCAGAGCTCTGGTCGTCGTCATGGTGAGAAAACTGAGCAGAGTGTTTCTGTGGTTTCTGCAGCACTTTGGGGCAGGTGGTTTAACATCAGTGAGCTAACATGGAGAACCATCCAGAAATGCTACCAGAGCTCAGTTTTAGGTCAGTCCTTCCTTTCTTCCTCTTTCCCTTTTCTTGGTGGTTCTGCTCATACGTTCTGTCTAAATGTTTAATGCCATCCTTGCTGTTAATGTGGGTTTTGTGCCAGCGTTAACATAAAGACCAAATAAAAGCTCGCGGAAGGCAGCTATGCAGCGATCTGTGCTGCATCCTTGGGCTCATCTGCTCTGCTGGTAAGGAGAGAACTTAATTTTCCAGCGCTATCAAGCCAAGGCTTTGAAGAGGACTCTCTCTTAGGAAAAAAAAAAAGGCAATAAAGTGCTAGAATGTAGAGTTATGTGGTGCTTCAGGTATGGGATGGCTGGTAATCTCAAATGCCTTTTTTATGGCTACTGCATTAGAAGCTAGGGGATTTATTTTTTTCACATCCCATTTCTTAATTATTCAAATGGAAAAGGTAAGGTATGAGCGTGCAGTTATGGACTCTGTAAATTAGCAGCCAGTACAAATATTAAAAAAGACACCATCTGCCATAGAAGCCATTTGCCACCTGTTCTCTTCCTTTCAGAATTATTTAATGGTTTACATTTAATGGTTCAGCCTGCCACGGAACAGCTGGGAAGTGACTAAGTATTTTTCCTATCAGTAACTTAGTGGCCAAGCAACGTTGTATGTTCAAAACACCTCTCGGTGCCAGAGCTTTCTGCATGCTCCTTCATGTGTCTGTCAGCTTGCTTCATTAGCGAATTGTGCTGATACAAAACACGTTTTCATAACAACAATTACTCAGTTATCTTGGGGGGGAAAAGGGTTTTTCTTCTGTAGCAGAGGGCGATGGCTGCCGATTGTGCTGGAGTGCTGCCCTCCCCACTGCTTTGTCTGGGGGGCATGGAGGGGGATGTGGAAATTGGTTCCTAGCCAATAATTGAATGGAGAGGTGAGGCCTGTCCTGTTCTGTGCCTGGGGCTGTGGGGCTGTGCTGTGCTGGCCCCATGGTGATGGCAATTTGCCTTGTGTGTGTTTGTCTTTTAGCATCGCAGGTGTCCAACTTTATGTTTTTGTTGTTTTCTTTTTACACTTAAAAATATTTTAAAAGTTTCATTGTCTTTATACATTAACTATAGTAAATGTTTTATATGAAGCTCAGACAATTCCTCCTCACTCAGTGTGGCCCAGGCAAGACAAAAGTCTCTAGCTGATACAGCACGGGAGTTCATAGTCCTAGGGGAGCAAGAGGTAATGCTTGCAGATCACCAAAGGAGCAATTCCAGGTATTCCAAGCAGAAGTGTGGCACTGACATACTTGGGAAGCTTCCCTCCTCCTTCCTGGGCTCCTGTGTGCCTAGCAGTAACAACCACTCATCTTGGTGCACAGAGCAGTTCTAACGAGCTAGTTGTAAATGATCTGCCCAGCTTTAATGCTGTGTAACGAAGCAAGCAAATGGATGTTTATAGTTATTAAAGTGATAACTTCCTGCTTGAGCTAATATCCAGCATAAAATTACTTTTCAGCTTTATATCTGTGTTGGCACGTGTGAGGGAAGCCATGCACGTACAGCACAGCAGTTTGTGAACTAACCCGTTCCCATGAGTGCCAGTTGCCTCCTGCTGGGTCGTACATCTCTGAGAAGCATGGAATGCTCAGCTGCCAGGCAGGGCTCTGTGGGACTGAGTGGTTGGCCCTGGGGTGGGCCCTGGCCTTTGGCTGATCATTCTGCTGGGACAGGAGGGAATGCTGCTTCAGTGCCTGGAAAGCCGTATCAAGGTACTGACAATAGCAAGAACTTAATTAAATAGCCCATGTAGCCACAAAGGCAAACAACCCGAATCCTTCCATTCGTGCCCAACTGTTTGCTTGGTAAATGTCATAAAAGTCAGACTTAATTTACTGTATGTTTAACCACTTGTTAAATCAAGCAATAGGTTTTGTGTTTTATTTTTCCTACAGACAATGCCGGGATGCTGCTGTGGAGAGCTTGAATCACGTTTCAGGGGTTAGGAACACATCTGCAGTGCTAAGATACCTGCAGAGCATTTGCCCCTGGATTGGCAGGCTGGGGGGTGGCTGCAGGCATTGGCTCAGCCCTGGGCACTGGGCTCTGCTGCCCACACCTTGCAGTGCACGTAAGTCAGTGCTGCTCCTTGTCAGCTGGGAGGCATTGTTTTCCTCCTGGAAGAGTTTTCAGCTCCCATTTTTTCTATTGCAGGCTGAAATGTAGCTGAGATTCTGTTTATTAAAGCAGTCCCGTAGCTAATCTTGATTCAGTACAAGGGTGGCAGAAGTCTGAGGAGGAAAAGCCAAATGGCTGCAAGGACAAAATTGTCCCGGCAGGATGAGTGATGGCCCAGGGCTGGGTGGCCTTCAATGGAACTTTGTGCTTTTGTATGCGCTTCCAGGACTTAATAAAGCTACAGCGTGTGATGGTGCTGCCATGCAAAGTGATTCAAGGTAGGATGGTGCAAAGGCATCCGTTGTGAACTGCTGCTTTGGTACTGCTGGGGGCTACAGGTCCTGTTCCTTCAGGGTAGTGAGGGTAGATGGCATTTGAAGGACCCTTCCAACTCAAATGAGGTGCTCAGAACAGGGAGAAGGAGCATGTTTTGCTGAAGTCCATGTGAAAGTTGGGAAGATGCAGCAGGAGGGATACTGGTTTGCAGCTGATGTCATCAGCAGCCTGGGTAGTTTGTCTGACGTAACAGTGAGCTCGCTGGGTGAATGCCAGTCTAAGAAGGCATGTTTCAGTTTAATTCAAGGATGCTATTGTGTTTAACACTGGAAGTTAAAGTGGTATTGCTATTCTGACTGGGAAGTTTATCCAAAAGAAAACAAAGTGCAAACAGCAGTTTGGGGCCATAGCAGTAACATGCAGTGATGGAGCCTACAGGAGCAGCAAACAGGAAACTGAATTTGGTTATTGGGCTTTCCTTTTATCCCAGGCATCATTTCTGCCCCTTTAACCTGACAGACAGTGGAAAACAAATGGTGTTGGTAACTGAAGTCAGGTGTTGGTGGGTGTTCTCTGGTTGGATGGATGTATTCCTCAATCTGTCCCTGCTATCGAAGTGTAAATAGATTTAACGAGGTAAAACGAATCTTAGCTCGTTGGCCAGCATATAAATCAGCAAAATTAATTAAATTCCACAATTTAAAATGTGCCGTGGATGCTTCCCTAGGGTAGCTAAATAGAATTTCATTGATATCATTGCAAATTTTGTTCTGTTTACTGCACCCAGAGTGAGCTGGGAGCATTCCTACAAACAGGGTAGGGGTTCTGGCTGCCCCCCCAGGACAGCTGCTGCTGGCACACACTGAGCCCCACTGCCACCAGCACACATTGTGTGGGTGAGGGCTGCTGGGATGCTGCATGTCAGGCACTCAGCCTGCACAGCTGTGGGAGCACATGGGGGGGGCATAGATGGAACCACATTTCTACTTTCTGTGTTACTGCCTTTGGAATTCCAAAGGTAATTTATAACATGAATCCTCCTAGAAATAAGGGTTGGAAGATTTTTCTCTGCAATACAAAGGATTGGTTCATGCAGAAATAATTGCTCTGATACGACAGAGAGCAAGTTCAAGTTCCAAGGGTTTGTTGCTGCATAATTTGTATTCTTCCAGAATTACATCCTATTAAACTACAAGATTGAGATTTTATGCTGGAATTGGTTTTCATAAGGAGAAATATTTCATATGGAAATAAATCAGGAAAGTTTTACAGAATGTGACTGTGTTAAGGAGCGTGTGAATGTGTTAATGAAGCACTCAGAGTGGCCGAGTTGTGCCCCATGGCTCGCACTGCTGCCCTTACTGTTCCATGCTGGCTGCAGGGATGGGGCTTTCAGCTGGATGCCCTGCAGCCGAGCAGGGTGGTGTTTGGTATGGGATGCTGCTGGTTGGGTTCTTACGTCCTTATGCTCCAGTTCCTAGTTTCATAAAGTCATTCAGATTGGAAAGGATCTCTGAGATAATCAAGCCCAGCCATCCACCTGGCACTACAAGGTCACAGCTAAGCCACGTCCCTGAGCGCTGTGTCCACACCTCTCCTCTGTTCCTGCAGGGATGGGATCTCCACTGCTGCCCTGGGCAGGCCATTCCAGGGCCTGACCACTCTTCTTTGAAGGAATTTATTCTGGCTTCCAAGCTAAACCTCCCCATGTGCAAATCGAGGCTCACACCCAGGAGTTGGACTCAACGGTCCTTATGGGTCCCACCCAACTTGGGATCATGTATGATTCTATGATCCTGTCCTTTCATGTAGCTCTAGCTCTTGTCTCAGATATAACAGTAGGTATCCTGTGTGAATAAAGGTGACTTTTCATTAGTCCTTGCAGCTTCCAGCTGATTTGTGACAGGGTGAGAGGATCACTGGGGAGTCATCAGTTGGTGCAGGGCCTTCCCTGCAGTGCCTGGTGCAGGGACCCTTGGCTGGGAGGGTCCATGTGTGTGAGAAGAAACGGAGGAGCAGTCTGATCAGCCCATACTGACTTGTCTTTCAACCTGAGGGTTGCGGAACCAGTGGTGCTGGAATGGTTGTGGTGCAGTTTGACATATCCTAGGAACACACAGGAACCACTGCTGGAAAACCGCAGCAGCCATTATGCTGCTGTGATCTATTGGTTGCATCTCATCTGTGTTCTGCTGCAGGTTGAAGAGCAGTGCCCTGATTGTGTCTTTTATAAGAGGGAATTAAGGGGAAGTAATCTCTAAAAACTCTACAGCAGGGAGGTCAGGTCTATCTGTTACCGATTCTAACATACCAGTATTACTGAGTACGTTACTCTATAGATCAGTAATTAATTAAAATGTCAGCCATGTGCTGTTTAGGTCTGGCTCTGTAAGGGACGATGGCAGAACTAATGGATGCTTGCTGTGCTGCCTGACATGGAGTAGTGGCACCAGGAGGAGTGGAACAGTTGGGGACATGGGGACGCACGCACCAAGTCTGTGCTGTCCATGTGCTGGGGGAGCTGTCTCATACTGGCTTCTGCTGGTTGTTCTGACTGAGTACAGAAGAGGAAAATGTCTTTGAACATAAAGAGACAATAAGTGAGCAGAAAAGCCCGGTTTTCACTTCACACACAGCTGATTTTCATGGTAAATCTATGGGATGATATAGCCCAGCAGGCTCTGTGAGTGGCTCCAAACAAGCATCCTGGCTTCATTCCTCTTTAACAAGTGAGCAGTTTGGCTTTCCACGTGATGTTGCACAAACACTGCGTCCTCCCCTCGATTTGCTCTGGCAGGTGCATGCTGTTTACTGTGGGCTAAGAGAATTTAGCAGGGCGGATGGTGCTGGGATGTTTTTCGTCATTAGCACATTGTTTGCTTTCCAGAGGGAAGCATTCGTTGGGTTGCTTGGTTTCAGGAGGCTGGAATCATTTTGAAAAGGGTAAAGCTCTCTGTGCTGCTTTTGTAGGACAGATCCTTAACACCATGTCCATTCCCTCTGTGAACACACAGTGCTGGCCATGTGTACACGCAGGGTAAGATGAGATGGCCAGGCAAGGCCAGCAGTGCTGGTGGTGCTGGTTGTGAAGGGAGGAACACACCCATGCTTAGCATGGACAGGTAGGTGAGTCGGTGCCTGGCTTGGCCACGAAGCTCCTACCTCCACTGCTGCACAGCTGTGATTACTGGAATAGGTTCAGGGAGTTAATTAATGAAAGCAGGACTAGGGAATCTAATTTCACACTTGATATATGTAGCTGTTCAGAAGTTCTCTTGAAATGCTGTAAAGCTCTGTTGTAAAACATACTGAGATTTGTTCCAGAGCTGGAGTTTTAGGGGTGTCTTTGGTGGTGCCCATCTGTGCCCATGGGCCCTGGAGCTTCCGGAGTAGAGTGGGGATTGGGAGCTCTGTCCTTGTGGCTGTGGGTGGGAAGTTGGTCCCTAATGGCTCAGGAGTTGGATGTCTTCTGTATTCCACTGTTTGTCTTGAGAATAGGGTGCAGGAAATTCTGGGCAAGGTTGGAATCTTCCAGCTGTCTGAAGTTGGGCTCCAATGCTGAGCTGAGTATCTGCAGCATCGTGTGTGCCCAGGGTTGGTCAGGCAGCTGGACAGAGGCACAGCAGCTCCAGTAGAGGCCTGGGGATCTGTGTTGCTTCCTTTTCTAAATGTGGGGCTGAAGGGTTGCAGTGGTGTTCAGTGCTCTTGATTTTTCTATTAGATGTGTCACTTTTAATGCCATTATCACAGCATTGCAGGAGTTGAAAGGGACCTCTGGAGATGTCCCTGCTAAAGCAGGTTCCCTATAGTAGGTTGCACAAGAAAGTGTTCAGGTGGGTTTTGAATCGCTCCAGAGAAGGAGAGTCCACCGCTTGTGTGGACAGCCTGTGCCAGTGCTCTGTTATGCTGACGGTACAGAAGTTCTTTCTCACTGCAGTCAGAAAGCTTATCTGGAGCTGGGAGGTGTCTGTGCCCAGCCCTGCTGATGCCAGGTGCAGTGGTTCCAGGTGGGTTCAGCCATAGCCTGGGGGTGGCTGCTGGCAGTGGGGCAGAAATGCTCCTCCAAGGCAAGGAGGGAGGGAACCAAAAGCCCTCAGCAATAATTCCTCCCAGAACTGTTAAATCAGGAAACCTCTGTGATCTCGAATGTGGCAGCAAGACTTTGAAAAGCAATTAGCGTTTTAACAGTCTGCAATTAGCAGCTTCTGAATGATGAATGTGGGTGGGCAGCAGTAGAGCTCCTGCAGAAACACTGGGTTCTGCAGCCAATGCCCGAGGCCTCCTGATGACCTGTCCTTGGGTTTCTGTTGTTTATTTTTTAACCCTGATGCTGTTTACAGGCGTGGACAATACAGCACGCTTTACATATGGGTATATATAGATATATATGAGGCTAAACGAGCAATTTAGCTGTAAACGTTTAAGTTTTATGACAACTTTTGACTTCTCTTTGAAGTCACTTTGATTTGATTTCTTTCTCTGTTCATCCGCTGGAAATTAAAAGCAACAAAAGCAGATTGCTGAAAGGAGGCAAAACAGCAAAAAGGATAGAAGAGGTCTTTCCCTATCGCTGTTCCTTGGCTGAAGATGTGTGCTGACATTTAGTGCTTTTGCTGCAGATTTACTGAACTATTTGCTGAGCTTCTGCCTGTACATAGAATTATAGAATAGGCTGGAAAAGACCTCTAAAATCATCAGGTCTGACCATCAGCCCATCCCCAGCATGGCTGTGGGGCAGGAGCTCTGCCTGTGGTGGGAGCTGGGGCACAGCCGTGGTGCCTTCCTAGTAGGAAACATAAGGAGTGAGGATTTTGGAGTTTGGGTAAAGGACAATGGAAAATCTAGAGAAAGGCCTTTGGACTTGCCGTGCAGTGGGTTGGGTATAACCAAAACTCATGGTGCTCAGGGGTGAGCAGTCCCCATCCATGGAGGTGTTCAGACCCACAGAGATGCAGCACTGAGGGACGTGGGCAGTGGGCACGGTGGGGTGGGTGGGGGTCTCAGAGGGCTTTTCTAGCCTTGATGACTCTGTGATTCCTGGGTTCTCCTGCGGTGGTGTTTTCATAGGGTTTATACTGAGAGTTTTTTTTCTGAAGGGAGAAGTCATGGCTGCACATTATGGGCTGCAGTGTTGGTCATCCTGTAAGGCTCGGGCTGGTGGGAACCCCGGTTGGAGGACAGCAGCTGAAGGTCTCATCCCCAAAGTAAAACGGCTGATTTTCCTCTCCTTTCCCCCAAATTGGTAATTGTGTGGCATACATTTGATACCAAAACAGATCCTTTTGAAGGAAACATTTTTCGGGATAGCCTTTAGTAGAGGAGAAGTAATGTAAAACAATGTCAGTCTAATGCAAATTGTAATCTAATACTTGCAGCCGTGCTGTCTTGATGATTTGTATCTTGTAAATATCTGCTTGTGTGAAACGAGATGAAATCATATTTTCTTCCTTAGAAATCAATTGTCCTCTTCAAATCACAGAGAATGAAAATTATACATTACAGAGTAGCTCCGTAATCTGCAGCCGTGCAGTGCAGTTTGAGCGTTGACTGTGGGTATAAGGACAGCTGCTGAGCTTCTGAAGATGAGCGTGGGTTGGTTGGGATGGCCATAGTACAGCCCTGAGCCTGCAGCACGACTGTAGCTCCTCAGCCCTGGGAAGCCGTGCCTTTGCATGTTTGGAAGCTCTTGAGATCATTTAAACCCCAAGTTTAAAGCAAGGCAGTAATGAAGATGCAGGAGGAGAGCGTTATGTGATTTTGACTGGGCTCTGTGGAAGTAATTGCCACATTATCAGCATTTGGCTCTGCTCCAAAATACATCTCACTTAATTATCTGAAACTGATAGTGACACGCAGCTTGCCAGCGTTCTGACGTGATAATTTAGTTTTGATTTTATCTTGAAGGGAACCAGCGATAATTGCCCCAAAAATGAGAGTCATGAAGCCACTTTTCTTTACGTTTAATTTCGCCAAGCTTCTCTTAGCACCTCATTTTTCCATTTTGTGCATCGCTTTTTTAATGAAAACAAAGTGCCATTGAGATTCGATTTAAGGCCATGTTTCTCTGACAACGAAAACACAACTGGAAGTATAAGGGAGCTCTGAGGATTTTCCTCCAAACAACCACAGCAGCAGAACCTTTTGGCCGCCCCTTGAGTCACTGCAAGCATTCAGCCCTGAATGGCACAGCTCAGTGGTCCTGAGGGCACATAGCGGCCCTGCTGGCCTGGACCCGGGCATGCTTTACTGCTGGCAGACCTTGCACCAGCTTGGGCTGGCATAGCATTTTGGGGTGTTCTTTGTGAGTGTAGCAGAAATGCTCAGTCACGGCCTGAAGCAGAGATGGAGCACCTGGTGGGAAGGCAGGGTCAGCCCAGGGGAGCTCAGCTGTGTGCAATGCAGCTGAGTGACTGGATGGATGGAGCCAGGATCCACCCCTTCCCAGCCCTTATTTAAGGGCTGGCAGTGGAGGTGAGGCTTTTTTGCTGGAGATCCCTGCCTACCTGAGGCCTTGTGATCACTTATTTTATCTCAGTTACATCTTCATCTTTAGGACAAAAAAATTAAAAAGAGAAGCCCAGCTTGTGATTCACATCTTGGGATTCCCCAAGTGCTTCCATAGCATCTGTGAATAATTCTGCTGCTCACACACAAAGAAGTGTTCATTCTTCTTCCAGCCTCAGGGCAGCCAGGCAGCTCCCAGCCAGGTGGGGGGAGGCAGGGATGCAGTGCTCCATTCCTCTGAATTCAGTGGTGCACCAGGAGCCGCCCTACTACACCTTGAGTGCGTGTGTCATACATGTGCTCTTGTGTCCTCTTTGCCTTCTGCCATGTGCGGTGTAAGGGAGATCAGTGTGCAGATTAATGGTGGCAAACAAACCTCTGGAATGACTCCTTCACCTAACTTTTCTCTTAGTCCTATGAGGGCACACTGCCTTTCCCACATTGTTTTACATCACAATATGGCTCTAGGAAAGAAATTAATTCTCTGGGTATATTTTGCTGGACTCATAATGCATAAGAGTGCTTCCCACACAGTTCAACTTCAGCAGAGGCATCCCAGAGCCTGTCTGAAGTCACTCTTGCATCCTGAAGCCGCTCCTCTTCCAGCAGCTATGGACAAAGTGAGGTCTGTGCTGCAGGAACCCGGCCCTGGGAGCCAGCTGCAGAGGCTGTGTGTGGAAGGAAGCGAGCTAATGGAGCGGGCTGAGATTCAGATAACTCCCTGGGTAATTCATGGAGAGCATCTGTAACTGGTCCTAATGACTGTAAATTACAGAATTCTGTGATTTTGTGATAAGCATCAAGTGCAATTAAAACTAATGAAGAATTACAACACTTACTTTGTTTACTTGTTTCTACATAGTGCTTTGCACCAGAGCTACCACCATACAAAGGCGGCTGCTGGTCTTGGAAGCACGGCAGGCTGGCCACTGTGGCTCCTCATCTGTCTGGGATCAAATCTGAGCTCCATAAAGCATCCATCCTTGCTTCTAGCACTTGTTTAAGTTGAAAAAATGGAAGCTGGTTGAGATCCTTCTGGCTTTGGGTAGCAGTATTTTGTGTGATTGATAGAGGGCCCTTCAAGCTTCTCAAATTATTCCAGCTTTTCCAGCAGCCAGAGCCAACCTGTTCTGCTCTTGCTGGGAGCCAGACCTGGAGTCAGGAACTCCTGCAGGCTGCTGTTACCACAGATGGCTTTGGGGCAAGGAGCATCTCTTTTTTTCTAATCCTTCTGGGGCACTTCTATGGGAAATTCTTTCTGGTACCACAGAAGGTGTCCACAAAGAGTGCTCTGTTGCTGATTCCTGTCTTCCAATACACGGCTGTGTAGGGGTGAGTTCAGTTTGAGGAGAGCAGCTGCTGTTCAGTAGCTGGGAAGCCAGCACATTTCTGCAGGTGTTGCAAATGGGTTGATGGATCCCAGAAAAATGAGCAGTTCTCCGTATTAGCAGGTACTGGCGTTCCCGAGGTCCCTGCTGCAAGCAGCCACAAAGCAGAATGGGGTCTGTATCACAGCATGTTGGCTGGTGCAGGCTTGGGTGCAGCGTGCTCATCCAAAGGTTGTGTGGATACAGAACTACAACACACATTTTTGGATTTGTGAATAAAGAATAATTTCGTAATGAGGATCTCCATGTACTCAGTGGGAGCTGTGCAGCTGTCAGGCTGCAGCACTTGTGGCTGTTTTTCTATGTGCAAAAGTTGCTTGTTGGTTTTGTTTGCCCTTAATTTGATGTTACACTCCATGGCCCTGTCTGGCAGGACAAGGGGAAATGGCTTGAGGTTGAAGGAGGGAAGATTGAGGTTGGATGTCAGGGGGAAGTTCTTTCCTATGAGAGTGGTGAGGTGCTGCAACAGCTGCCCAGAGAGGCTGTGGATGCCCCGTCCATCCCTGGAGGTGTTCAAGGCCAGGTTGGATGGGGCCCTGGGCAGCCTGGGCTGGTATGAAATGTGGAGGTTGGTGGCCCTGCCTGTGGTGGGGCAGTTGGAGCTTCATGATCTTTGAGGTTCCTTCCAACCCAAACCATTCTGTGATTCTGTAACAATGGGTGCTTCCTGGTTTGCTGTGCATAGGTTGGAGTCTGCACCAGGAAGTCTGGAGCCCCATTCTGACCCCTGGGACACAGAGGAAACCTGAGGCTGCTCGGGGTCAGAGTTCCTCCTCCTGGTCTCATTGGGTTTCCTTGCACTGAGTTCATCTGCTCTGTGAGGTTATGACCTTTGGGGTTGATATCCATGACAAATGAGGAACTGATGACAAGTTCAAGAGGATTTAAGGTTAATGTGCTTGCTTCCCACAAAAATTCCTTTCTGTCCATACTTACTGCAAGGAGAAATGGCAGCTAGATCTGCCTCTATGAGCAAAGCCCTTTCGGGCATTTTAGATTCAATATTAGAATTCTGTATTTAATGTTTGCGTCCTGGTTTGGGCTGCTCTAGGCTTGGATGTTTGGGTTGTTTCATGCAGGAGAGGAGTTACACTGACCGGTATCCAAAGGGCAGAGCCCATGTGCCATCAGCCCCACAACGTGGGTCCCTTGGAAGCTCTCAGGCAAAGCCTTCCCTGTGCACAGCCTGAGCACTGAATATTTAATGCTCTTTGTTAATGCATTCTCTCATTACGTTTCAATTTGGATGTAAAAAAGAACCATTGCAGCTCGTATTTGACTTAGAAATAAACATATCTTGAAGTACCTGCCGGGCTTGTTATTAACTCTGGGATTTTCAGTGTTGCATCAGTGACTTGAAAGTCAACAAAATTGTGCTGTTAATGGGTTTTCTACTCTTCAGTGATGGGGACGCTTTTGAAAATCACCTTCTTGTTCTCAGTATCACTGAAATATTTTGTCATCTCAAAAAAAGCCAAAGGTGATCCCATTGTTGTCTTCTGTTCCTGAACTATGAGGATAGAGGAAAAATTCGTTCTCAGAAGGAGAGCAGGCTGCCCAGGGGGTGGGGGGTCCCCGTCCCTGGAGAGGACATCTGTGGGGATGTGGCATTGGGGGCATGGGGCATGGTGGGGTGGGTTGATACTGGGGATCTCAGAGGGTTTTTCCAACCTTTATGATTATGTGATTCTGTTTTAAGTAGGAGTAAATGTTCGGGATCTTGTCCTTTTTCCAAGGCTGTCATTGTGATTCCATTGCCTCCACTGACATGAAAGCTTTTCAGTAACAACACCAACATTTTAGTCTGGGTCTCAGCAGCAAAAGCATGGTGATTTTCACTTCTCATGAGCTCCTGGTCCTGCAGTGCAGGAGGCACAGGGCTTCTCCTGCCCAGCATGGCTGTGGGGTCCGGCTCTTGCTGCCTGAGAAGAAGGAGGAGGATGAGGAGGATGAGGAAGGCTCCTGGAAGGGCAGCAGTCCCAGCATGCCTTTGGCTGCTGGCTGGCAGGCACTGACTCTCTTAGCAGCTCAGACTGCAGTAATGAAGAGCTGCAGTGGCAGTGCTTTGGCTTCCACCATGGGTTACTGGTTTTGGTTAGAGAATGAGCCAATGGGCGGTTGTAAAGCTACCAGAGTTGATTGCATTTCTTGTGCCCTGGAGATACCAGCCTGGGTGCAAAGAGGCTGAGCGATGGGATCCTGTCCTTTCTTTCTCAGTTGGTTCTATTTGCTGCTGCTGAGTGATGTGAAGGTCCACCTCCACTCTCTGAGCTCTGGAAGTGGGATGTTGCCTGCATGCCTTGGGATGCTCCGGCTGTGGTGGGCCCTGGGCAGCAACAGTTGCTTTTCTCCCCTAGTTCTGCTCAGGAGGCTCCTCCTGTCCCAGGCAGCTCCTGTCTGCTTTGAGTAATTGCTTTGCCTCTCTCTTATTGGAATGATTTATTGAGGACATGTCTGCTGTCATTTCATCCTAGTCAAAATAAATGCCCTTATTATCTTTGTTTTCTCTTAGCAGCAGAATGCAGTGAATACAGGCAAATGTTTCTAACTGAAAAAGAACACAAGGGACGATCCTTTCTTTGTGTTCTGGTGAGGAGACATCCCAGAGGAGCACTGCCCAGGAGCATGCTGTGTCCCCAGGCTGCACACTGTGACACACAGGGTACAGCTGGTGGCAGGACCCTGCTGCTCCCAGCTCTGAGGTACCCTGCTCCTGAAAACAGCATGCACCAATAACGGAGCTGAGTTTTAGGAACTCCTGCCAATGTCACCTGGGTTTGCCCTCCCATAGGCTGGGAACTGCACTGGGATGTGTGGGTGACTGCATGCTGGTGCCTGTGCCACCATCACGGTGCTTTGAGGCTGACTCCGTTTGCAAAGCAGAGGTACAGTGCATGAATTCTGGTAACACCATTCCTGTGGGTGCTTCAAGGAGTACAGGGCTTGTAAAGTACGGTTGGATTTAGGAAGTTTAACAGAAAAAGAACCTGTGAAGCTAGAGGAATGGCATTTGTGTAATTGGAAGGTGCTTCGGCTGTGTGCCTGGTGCTGCCCAACTTGATGTGTCTCCTGATGCACATCTGGGGACAGCATTCTCTGTTGGAGGACAAGCACAGCTGGGAATTTCCCATTCAGTTCTTGGGGTGTGTGAGCAGTGATGGACAATGACAGGTCAGGTGTGCTTGGTAACTGGGCTGTCCATTATGGCTGTCCCAAGGTGAGCCAGCAGAGCTATAACCATTCCCAGTAGGACAAGCACAGCTATAAGCTGTCCCACTGAGGCCAGATCCCCATTCTGTGGGCTGACCAAGGAGTAGGAGATGCATCTGACACCAAAGCTGCTGTGCCTGCAAGCAGTGGAAGGATTAACCACCTGCCTGTTCACTGCACAGACCTCATCAGCATCATTGCCTGCATTCTGCAGAAATTAGGGGAGGAAAGCAGCTTTTTGTGTGGGGATGAGTCACTTTTCCTCCTCAGCCACCACAGGGCGATGCCTTATATTCTGTTTGCTCTGGCCCTGCTGTCATGGTTTGGATCTCCTAGTGAGAAACTCCCAGTGATTGTTTCTTTAAGCTCTTCCCTCCTTCATTCACAGCTTTTTCTCTTCCTTCTCTGGCCCTGCACAGCTGGAGCTGCGCTGAGGCCGCTCTGTCGTGGGGATGCTCGGATATTCAGGCTGCTCTCACCTGCCTTAGTCCTCCTCTGTCCTTGCAGCGTCGTTGCAGTTACACTGAGACATAGGCTGTTTAGCTTTTTAAATGACAGTAAAGTGCATTTGCCCTGAAATAATTTTTAAAATGGAGAGGTGTTTCCAAACGCACAACTTATGGGTCAGTGCTCCTTGGCTTTAAGGGTATCCAGAACCGTGTCAGGTTCTCTGTGGCTCTTGTTTGGGTGTTATTCCAGCCCAGGTTACGTAGAGTTCATACTGAAAGCTTATATTGCATTATGACATTCAGTGAAATCCACCGAGTTGATTTGTATTCCAAATCCATCTATTGCAAAGACTGCTTTTTCATGAGCACAAAGTACAGGAAAGCATAAATATTTATTTCTTAAAGTTTACGATTGCCTTAAATCATTTGAGCTTATTTAGCAAGCATAAGTTATAATTGAACTAAGCCGCTGAACCTGATCTGCATGTATTAAAGATATCTATATGTATGTGTATATATATCTATGTATATACTCGAGTCAAATACGGATGGAAGCTCTGAGCTAATTGCTTCCATCACATTGAAAGACGCACTGGTAATTTTATTTTTCCTCCAGGTGATCATAAATCACTGCAGAGAGACAGTTCAAACTGTGCAGTGCAGAGTCATGCTTCAATGTGCACTGTGTTTTTGATGGATAAAAGCTGAGCTAATATGCAGTGCTGTATGTCCATCTATAGGGAGACAGCTCAGCACATTGTGATGTTATTCCAGGTTTACGTGTGGAATTGCAGACTGCCATATGTTTGCATACATTAAGGGATGCTTCCACTCGTGTGCTCCTTAGAGGTGGCTGTCTTCAAAGTGCTCTGGTGGCCATAGGGCTGCAGGGAGCACAGCGAGCATCACGCTGTCCTGCTCCTCTCCTGGCAGGGATTTATTTGTCCAACATTCTTACTTCTGTCTTGAGTCCTGCTGGCTCCTTTCCGTCCATCCCCCTGGCTGCCGCTGTGCCAACAGCTGGTGGGGCTGCCAGCATGCTCCTCTCAGCCCAGTGCCTGCTGCCTGTGGGGTGCAGATGGCACACTGACCATCCTGGGTCTGGCAGGGCTGTAAGAAGCCATACAAACGTTCAGTGACTTCTTACACCCATATGATTTTCAGGCCTCAGGAGGAGGGCAACAAAATACAACCCAGAGATGGATGTACTGCAATACTTTGCCGGGTGCATATCTTCCTGACTGTGTGTGGATGGAGATGTGCAGCACAAGCACTGTTTGTTTGCAAAACATACAGTGCCATAGCATCATCTTCAGCTGCTAGGAGGGTAAGACCCACAACTCTGGGGATAGTCTGAATTCCAGACTACCTGCAGGAACTCATAACTGATGCATGAAAACATCCATTGATGTGGCAGCTTGGAATAGAGAAGGGAAATGGCAGTGAATCAGCGGAGCTGGCTGTCCATGGAATGCTACCAGGTCTGGTGCAGTGGCTGGGGCTTCTGATATGCATTAACCGCAGGCCAGAAGTAACACTGGGTAAAAACAGATGTTCTACTGTGGTCACATGGTGGAAGAGGAGCAAAAACATGAAGAATTCCACAATTAATATTTTACTTTACCCATACAGACAGTTCCAATTATGTTCAATCGAATCTATGTCTGCCTAATGGCAAAGTGCCATTAGGGTCACAATTACTGTTGTTATTTAAAGAGCCTTTGAATGTGTCAGGGCTTTTCACTGTGTTGGGGACCGCTGGCCCTGGCTGAGCACTGCTGCCACCGATGCTGATGGACATTTCAGAACCATATGGAATTACCTCTCGTATTCTCACTGAGGTGACAACCAAGAGTACAGTTTTGAGGAATAAAAAATGTATCAAAGTATCCTTTGCTATAATCAAATGTTATATTCAAGGAAGGAGTTGGTTTTCCTGTGTTAGTGAGAACTGGGCTCAGTAATAGGCTTTGACAGCTGGGAACTGGGAAACAAAAATCAGTGAAGAAATGGACAACGTACAAGAAGAAAAAAAAGGAAGGTTCCAGAAATGATCCCAAATCCTGCACAATGCAGACAGTTTGAATGGGAACTCTTTGGTGGCATAAGAGTATGCAGTGAAATGGACGGGCAGCCTGCATCACACCTAGGAAACGTGGTGTCACTGTCAGCCTGCCTTAAACTAGGGGTGTGTCTCTTCTGTTGGTTGGACTTGATGATCTTTAAGGTCTTTTCCAACCTGAGCAATTCTATGATTCTGCCATTCTTCTATGATTCTGTGCTTATGAGCAGGAGATGGAGACTGCTAATGGGACACCTGAATTTGTGTCTGAGTTGAGATGGTGGGATGTGTCCTTTAATTCTGGAAAAATATGTGCTGTCTGAATGCACTGTTAATGGGAAACTAATGCTCCAGATTTGACCTCAAATTTGGCACTAGCCACAAATTCTCAAGGTTTAAGTAGTGCAGTTTAATTAGCATCAATTTAGCAGCAGATCTGGGTTGCTAATTTATCATGAATAAGGCATTTGAGCAGTCTAGTGATTTCTGTTTTGTGAATCGTCTTTGAGAAGGCTGTGATTCACTGGGATCAAGCTGCTGTCTGAAATTATTGGCAAAATATTTCCCATGGATGGGATGGGACACAGGTGGTTTGTGGTGAGTAATGGTGGGAAATGGATGTGTGCTATTTAGTCTTAATTAAGAAAACTGATCTGGTGTGTGTGTCTTTTCTGAAGGCACTAAGATGTCCCTGTACATCTTGTTTTGTGGATCACATCTGTGCTAATGTACAATGTCTGCTTATCTGCTGAAAGTCAATGGATGTGGTGGTCAGGCTGGACAACTCACTTGACTAAACACAAGCCTGATCACTTGAACCACCCTGAGAGTATGGGGCAGAGGGTTCACAGGAGGTTGGACAATCCTTCTGAGAAATAAGGCTGACAAAAGTGCATTGTTTGATGGTGTTTGTGTCTTCTGGGAAGAAAACATGATTTCACTGTGGTTTGAATGCAGGTTCAGCCTCCAGAGTGGATGCTCGCCTGAGTCCTTTGATGCCAGCACAAGTCACCAGGGTAACTGCTATGGCCGCACCAGCTGTGACAATCATGGCAACCAACTTGGTGGAGCAGACGCTATCAGGTGTGTATAGTTATAGGTGCGTATATAGTGCGTATAGGTTCTCTAGACTGATTATATCACTGAGGCATACTCTGTGTGTCTGTATTGCTGACCAAACCCTGCTTTCCACGCTGCACGGTAACAGGGAACACTTGAAAAATGGGCTCTGATTTTGGCATTTGCTGTAGCTAACTGTGAGTACTTTCAGTGTTGACTCAGTCTGGTACTTGGCAACAGTTTGGCATCTGGTGACACAAAAGGCAATTTCTGCACTGTCCTTGGGCTTTCTGTTTCCCACGCCAATGGCATTCACAAGTCTGTGGTGATAAAGCAGTTTCTTTTGGATAGGTGCTCCATGAAGCTCCTTGGCTGACGTCTCGGAGGATGCTGTATGCTGTGCTGTGTGATAAAACTGTGTTGTTCATTCTCATGTCAGTGGGTGTGCATTGCAATAGGGAGCAAGCACTGTTCCCAAAAGCTGGAAGGAGTCTCGTGGCTTTGCTTGGATCCCCACATACTCCTTGCAAGTCAGGATCAAAGAGTTCAGATTCTGGTAGAAAATTGGGAGCACGTTTCCTAGTAACATGAAATTCTGCAGTGATGCTGTTATGGTGAAGACAGAAGATCTGGTTGAGTGGTTGGGGGGGAAAGTGTGGGAGGGTGAGACTGCATTTGGGTTGGACAGATTGTCCCCTGCACGGTTGGGCTGCAGCTGTTGGGCAGAGGTGAGGGGTGACAATAAGATCCCTGCAGGTGTGCTTGCAAAGTGAGTGCATTGTGAGCCACGTTCCATGGCACATGCTGGGCATCATAGGGAATTATGGGCTGTCGGTTCTGGTGTCACTTCTCTGGCCCTTTGTGCCCATGCAGGTTTTCCCCACTGCTCAGGTAGATGTTTCAGAAAAAGCCACTTTGGGGTCAGCTGTGCCAGGCAAGCATATAGTGTGCCCTAAAGGCGGGGCTGCCCACTGACAGGTCTTCTGGTGGAGTTTGCCTTGCTGAGCATTCCAGCTCTGTCTGAGTCCTTGCAAAAGTGTTATTACACAGACATAAATCTGACGGAAAGTTCATAAGTGTTTCTTTCGACTTTGTTTGAAAGTTTTGTTTTTAAGTTCCTCTTTGGCATAGTTTGCTTTTGCAAAACACCTGCTGCTTTTCTCACCAGCGTAGTTACAAAGACCTGTGTGTTCTCCCCAGAGCCACTGAGCTGCTATTGACTTGCTTTCTTGCTGGGGGCGAGCAACAGAAGAAATATTAGAACTGTATAAATAATGCACAGATGGAAAGACACAGACCATAGAATCATAGAATGGCCTGGGTTGAAAAGGACCACAGTGATCATCTGGTTCCAACCCCCTGCTATGTGCAGGGTCGCCAACCACCAGTTCAGGCTGCCCAGAAAAGATCTGTGTCAGAATCATGCTGTTCTGCCCTTTGTTGCTTGTGGGAAGATGAAATCATGGTTTGTAATGTACTGCATGTCAAATGTATTTGCCATCCCCCTTTGGTGGACGTGCACAAGGCCTCCTGATCCTATCCGTCCTGCCAGATGAGGATGACACTGTGTGAAGCCTTTGATATCTAGATGACTTCTGGTGAGTAGGCCAATAGAAAATCAAATGATGACACTGCTGAGAGCTTTCATAGAATCATAGAATGCTTTGGGTTGGGAGGCACCCCTGAGATCATTGAGTTCCAACCCCCTGCTGCAGGCAGGGACACCTCCCACAGACCAGGTTGCTCACAGCCCATCCAGTGGTTTGGAAGAGCAATCACTATATTTTTCCGTATATACAAGTAATGTAAATAGGATGAAAATTTTATTTTTGTTTCTGGCTTTCCTTTGAAAATGGCAAACACATTCATCTTCCTCTGATATTCATCTCTGATTTCCTGCTGACTACACTGAAAGAAGAACAGCAATTTCACTCGAGTTGTTTCTGTAACGTTTCTCAGGAGATCGCACTCCATTCTGCAGGCTGCTATGAGCTGTCGTTATTTCCAATGGAAAAGCAATCAAAGAAAAAATGACAATTAGGAGGAATTGGCATTAATGCAGGTGATTTCAGGCATCAGTTCCCAGGTGCCCCAGGAAAGGCAACTGGTGGGAGGCAGGGAGCTGGTGGGGCAGTGGAGCATGGGCTGGGCAGCCTAGTGGGCATCAGCTCCATACAATGGGTTTGTAAGCCCATGAGCTGAGCACTTCATTGTGTACGTGGCATCCTATGCCACCGTGCTCTGCAAGCAGTGCCCGTGTCAGGAGCAATAAGCCAACAAATGTCTTTTGCAGGCCATTCCAGCTATGCTTTCATTTTGCAGTATAGATAAGTCTTTTTCTGACTTTGTTTCTAAAGACAAAACCTCTGTGTTCAGGGAGACTTAGCGCAGTTGTATTCTGCTCATGATAGCACAAAAACCCTTCCTTCCTCAAGACAAAATTAAATTTTTTTGGGATGTCTGGGGCAGAGGTAATAAACTCTACAGCAGTCCTGGCTTTCACAAAGTGTTTATTTTGTGATGGAAGCTGGAGAAATCTAATGCCAAGTACAAATCGTGTTTGTTTCATGTTGTGTTTTAACCCGGAGGGGCTCAGCACCGCACAGTCATTCGCTCCATCCAGTGGGATGGGGAGAAGAATTGAAAAATCAAAGTAGAGCTCATGGGTTGAAATAAAACTGCTTAGTAAGGTAGAGAAAAGGATGATAGTTATGACTATATTTATATATAGGAGGAGGATCAGGGAAGTCAACTCTTTGAAAGGGCAGATAATAGCAGAACAAGGGGAAGTGGTTTAAAGTTGAAGGAGGGAAGATTGAGGTTGGATATCAGGGAGAAGTTCTTTCCTATGAGAGTGGTGAGGTGCTGGAACAGCTGCCCAGAGAGGCTGTGGATGCCCCATCCAACCCTGGAGGTGTTCAAGGCCAGGTTGGATGGGGCCCTGGGCAGCCTGGGTTGGCATGAAATGTGGAGGTTGGTGGCCCTGCCTGGGGGGGTTGGAGCTTCATCATCCTTGGGGTCCCTTCCAACCCAACCATTCTATGATTCTATGATATATATATGAATGTACATGACAAGCGATGCACAAGCAATTGCTCACCACCCTCAACCAGTGCCCAGCATGATCCCAAGCAGCAGAAGAGAGTGAGATGAACTCCAAGCCATTCAAAACTCCTTCTGCTCCATGTCATGTGATATCGAGTGTCCCTTTGGCCAGTTTCAGTCAGCTGTCCTTGTTCTGTTTGCTCCTTGAGCCCTTGGCTGGGATGGCCTGGGCTGTACAGCACTGCTCAGCTGCAGATATCCACATCAGGCTGTTAGCAGCATTGTTTTTCTCTTAGAACCAGAACTGAGCATTGCATTGGGCACTCTGAAGAAAACAATTCCATCCCAAGCATGCAAGCAAGCCCAGGTAGAAGCAGGCTGCACAGAAGCACACACATGCAGCTCCTGGTGCTGAGGGGTATGCATGAGGTGTGGTCCTGGTGCTGCTGCATGCACAGTGTGTGGGACAGGAGCATGGAGCAGTCTATGCTGGGGGGTTGGGTGGCATGCCATGTGCTTTGCTCGTTTGCTGGGGAAGTGCTGGATATAGCAGTAGGTCTCCTTTAAAATAGAAGATCTGTTGTTAGAACAGTGGCAAATGTCACCTATGGGAGTGTGTAGGCTGTGTGTCTGAGGAGCCCAGAAGTGATACTTGTCTGGGACCTCTGCACCAGGCACGGAGCCCACTTTGGTACAGAAGACAAAGAACGTGTTGTCATCATCCTACTGCTTCTGTTAAAAATCTTCAGGAAAATAACAGAGTGAATGGGAAGAGATTGCTGTAGAGGCAACAAACTGCTCAAGGAGAGGTATTCTAAGGAGGGAGGGAAGTACAGAGCTTGACAGATCACAGTGGAGTGTGTCAAAGCAGACACAGACCCACCTCAGAGGGTGAAATAAGATGTGCAGGAGGAGACTAGGAGATGCCCATTGCATTAAATGGTTGTGATGGGTTGAGGGTGGGACCCACATCTGTGGGAGTGGGGCACAAAAGCGTGCATGTCTGAAGCAGGGACAGCCCTGGGGACTAACCTAAAACATAGACA